>NC_058412.1:36471596-36534925 GCF_002201575.2 Neomonachus schauinslandi
CGGTTTAAGTCATGATCCCAGCATCCCAGAATTGAGCTCCGTGTTGGGCTCCCTGCTTGGCAGGGGGTCCACTTCTCCCTCTCCCTCTGCCCCTCCTTGTGTGCTTTCTCTCTTACTCTCGCTCTCAAATAAATGGATAAAACCTTTTTAAAAATTTACAATAACTTTTAATATTCTTTTCTGCTCATTCTGACATGTGTCAGTTCTAGATCAGTTTCAATTTTTTTTTCCCTCTTCCTATGTCTCATATTTTCCTGATTCTTTGCATACTTGGTAATCTTTAATTGGATGACAGACATTGTGATTTGACCTTCTAGGGTGCTGGAGATTTTTTATATACCTATAAATATCCTTGAGCTCTGTTCTAGGACACAGTTACTTAGAAACTATTTGGCCTTTTGGGTCTTGCTTTTAAGATTTGTTAATTGGGCTCAAGAGCCTTGTTTAATCTAGGACTGTTAGTCCTCACTGTTGGGGCAAAAAACTTTTGAGTACTCTAGAAAATGCCCTAAATTATGAAATTTCCTAGGTTAGCTGATCAGAACAGGCACTTTTCCTAACCCTTTCTGGTACTGTTCCTTCTTATTCTTTTTGGTGAATCTTTTCTTGGCATCAGGCAGTTTCCTCACATGTAGAGAGTGATCAGTTCTTGCTGAAGATTTGAGGAGTACTATCTCTAGATCTCAAGTTTCCCTCATTGTACAGCTCTTTCCACTCCATATTCAGTCCTACGAACTAGCTGTCTTACTCACATTGGATCCCAGCTTAGTCTTCTAAACTCTGGGAACTCGCTAAGTCTGTTTTGGTTTCTCCTCCCTATATTTTGGCCTGGAAACTTTCTCAAGCTAGTAAGCTGGACCAGTCAAAGGGCCTAACTTTCTTTCTTTCTTTCTTTCTTTTTTTGTTTTGCTTTGTTTTTTTAATTCTTATGGGATGGGATAATTGTCCATTGCCTGATGCCCAGTGTCTTGAAAACTGTTGCTTCATATATTTGGTCTGTTTATTGTTGTTGTTTTAGGCAGGAGGGTAAATTTGGTCCCTACTGCTTCATCTAGCGGAAGTCTCTAATGTACTTTCTATAAACTTTTTATTATGGAAAATTTCAAACTTACACAAAAGTAGGCAGGATTGTCATGTAAATGCCCATGTGTCCATCTCCAGGTCTTAGAAAATGATCAACTCACGGCCAATCTTGTTTTATCTGTGTCCCCACTCACTTCTCTCCCTCTTGTATTATTTTAAAGCAAATCCCAGACATCATGAAAATTTATGCTAATATTTTCAGGGTGAGTTTCTGCAGTGATCCCTGTCAGTGCCCTGCCCATATTCCCCCTGTCCTTTCATTTCAGTGTGCCTGAACTGACTCTAGCTCTCATGGTCTGCATCTCTTTGCTTAAAGGCTTTCCTCCAAAGTGGGGAGAACTACTGTGTCCTGCTCATAGCAGGCTGGAACCGCCAGTGTCATTGGTGCCACCCCCCCCCCCAGGGACAGACCCTAACCAAGGACTAACGGGTATGAAGATATAAATATCTCAGCTCCTTCATCCCTTGTGAGATGATTATGAGGCATGTGCTTCACACTTTCCTCCTAAGTTTCTCAATGGGATTACATTCCCTTTGCCCACAGTAGTAGTCGATGTGATAATGCCCCCTTTATTATCTGTATCCCCTCTGTGTCACATTTGCTCACTCCCTGTATCAGTTTTCCAGGGCTGCCATAACAAAGTACCACAGACTGGGCGACTTAACATAATTTATTTTCTCATGATTCTAGAAGCTAGAAGTCCAACATCAAGGTGTCAGAGTTCAAGGTGTCAGCACGGCTGGTTTCTTCTGAACCTCTCTCCTTGGCTTATAGATGACTGTCTTCTCACTGTGTCTTCACATGGTCTGTGTGTGTGTGTGTCCTAATCTCCTCCTCTTATAAGAATACCAGTCATACTGGAGTAGGGCCCATCTATTCAACCTCATTTTTACCTTAATTACCTCTTTTAAGGCCCTATTTCCAAGTACAGTCACATTCTGAGGTATTAGGGTTTAAGACTTTACCATATGAATTTTGGGGGAAAAATTCAGCCCACCACACTCCCCTACTGATAATTCCTGCATCTCTCAAATGAACTACTTCTACTCAAATCTTTATCTCAGGGTCTGCTTCTGGGCAAACTCAAGTGAAGGAAATCTCTAAAAGATAAAGGACTCTTGAAAAAAATAACCAAATTACCCCATACACTCTTGATAGTTATGCTTCAAGGCTTTACCTATTCTGCCTTGTACAATTGGCTTTTTACATGTGCACATCTTTTTATATTTTTATGTCCTCACAGTGATGGCAGGGACTATGCTGTATTGATCTTATCCCTATCCAGGCAGTGCCTTGGATGCAGGAGATACCAATGCTGCTTGATTTGCTCAAGTCAATGACAGTAGTTATAATCTGCCTTGGAAACCAGGTTTTAACAGAATAGCTATAAAATCTAAATGACAAAAGTACTTGTACTTTAATAATGTAAAATCCTTGCTGAGTCTATTACCAGCAATGTATACAAATGTGCAATACCTAGCACTAAGGCAAACAATATATGTTGACTGAATTAAGGTTTTAGTGATTTAAATTAGAGGTATATATAGCATCATCAACTGAAGTTGGAAGCTAAAAACTCTGGATTACAGAGACATTTATAGTAGACACGAATTTATATAAAATATCTTCAAACTGCTAGTGCCACCTACTGGTGGGGATTGGCCAGTGTTCCAGAAACCTATCTCCGTGCTCTTGAATTTCGATGGTTGTATAACAAAGGGCCTATATGAAGCATTAGTAAACAATAAAAAATATTTATATATAATTACAAGTGTCTTGTGAAAAGGAACTATCACAAATTCAATCTTCACATTTATATATACACATGAGCCTCAACTCAATACTCTGAACTAGACCCTCAATAATTACTGGCTAAATACGTGACTAGGGTGACTGATAAGGCAGAGAGAGCCTCTTGACTATAAATCAATCTTATTTTACGTTATAACAATATTAATCCAGGATTGTATTCTTCCTCTGGACATTACTTACATTTGATAATAAAGTAGTTCTCTTTGACATCAAAGACGTCAATGCTGGGCTAAGTACACAGTAAGACAGATGTAAGCCCTGTCCCTTTCAGCTTTAAGTAATCAGGCGGCTTTATTTGTCTGAAAATTACTAACTGTGCTACCGACGTTATGTTTACAACACAGTGCCTTGGGTTCAGCTGACCCTGACCTCGAAGTACCTTCCAGACCCCTTTCCATGAATTTAGGGAACAGTTTGTTTCCCTTGAGCTGGGGTAGGGGCACGTGCAGAGGATGCAAGAAACTGATACACAAGGAGCAGAACTTTGACACGAAACCATCCCATACTCTCGGACCACAACCACAGTGAAATCTGGGACCTGAGTTTTCCCCACCTCAGGCCGGCCCCGCCTCCCAGCCCGCCCCCGCCCCAGTATGGTCCCGCCCACACCCCCGCCTATTCCCGCGGCCCCGCCTCCACCCTCGGGCCCATTCCTGAGTCCCACCTCCCCTCCCGGCCCCGCCCCAAATCTAGCCCCGCCCCCAGACATCCCTGCTCCCGACCCCGCCTCCCCACTCGGGCCCCGCCTCCGAGGCCCGCCTCCACACTCTGACCCGCCCACCCCTCCTAGCCGCGCTCTAGCTTCTTTATAGCTCCAAGCCTGGGCCCGGGCCTCGGCCCCGCTTCCCGGGCCCAAACCCCGCCTCCTCGCCCAAGCCCAAACCCCTCGTCCACCTCCCAGTCCGAGCCACTCCACCCGACCCGAACCCGCCTCCCGGAGGCGGAGCTGCACCAGGTGCGGACCCGGGGCGTGGCGGGCGTCTTGGTGCGCCAGGTGCGGCTTCCGTGTCAAGATGGCCGTCTCCTGCCGCTTCGCGGCCCGGCTCCAGCCCAGCCGCCGCCTTCCTGTCGGGGCCCCGCTGCTTCGCGTCGCCCTCTACCTCCTGTGCTGGGCCCCGGCGGCTGTGGACGCCGTCCCGGAGCTCGGGCTCTGGGCAGCGACGGTCAACGACGTAAGTGGAGTGTGGAGACCGAGGCGTGGCGCGTCTCGGGCCCTCTGCGTCCTCGCGGAGCTCGCTCCGACCCCGGGGCCCGGCCCGGGACTTGTTCTTCTGGTCTTTGCCGGGCCTGCTCCGGCTCCGTGATACGCTCCCGGAGTCTTTCGTCTCTTATGGACGAGGAGGGCCCTCTCCTCCGGCCCGACCTGGGCTGTGGGGAAGCTTGTGCATGGGGAAGACTCTCCCTTCTGGGGGCTGGTACTGTCCTTCCCGAGGTCCTGGCCCCTCGCTGTGCTCTGACGCGTTCCGGCTCGATCAAGTTCTTGTTTATTCATACCCGAGCCCCAGATCCCTTGGCACTCCCTCGTGCCAGCATCTTTGCCATTTGACCCCTCCTCGGGCCGGGTGCGACCGCACCGCCACACCCGTGAGGCCACTTTAGAAAGGACTTTCCCAGTCTTCCCTCAGCATAAACTTAAAAGCGCGTGTGCTGCTTTCGATTTTTTTCTTTAAATGAGGAAACATGCGGCAGCCACCGCACCCCTCTTTCGCTCTTCCAGGGTTCCTGAATTTCTCTAGGGCTCCTATCATAGTTCCGGGAATGTGTGTGTGGAGATGAGGTGGGATAGGTGATTAAGGAGTGTTTGAAAGGCTAGTCTGGAGGCATGAATGTGTGGAAACTTCCTTTGCAGGACAGGCCATTTGAGAACTTGGCATCCAGTAGTCACATGAGATGATGTAGGAGCGATGCAGGAGTAGAATTTTGGAAAGTCTTGCTAAAGAGGGACAGGAAATCAGGAAGAGGCCTTATCCCCTGCTTTTCTAGTCAGATGATTCATCCAGCTCTGCTTTAAGATGAATATTTTCCACATGCATTGAAATGATGTTTGAAGGCGCCTGGGTGGCTCCGTCGTTAAGCGTCTGCCTTCCTCTCAGGGTCCTGGGATGGAGCCCCGCATCGTGCTCCCTGCTGGGCGGGAAGCCTGCTTCTCTCTCTCCCACTCCCCCTACTTGTGTTCCCTGTCTCGCTGTGTCTCTCTCTGTCAAATAAATAAATAAAATCTTAAAAGAAAAGAAATGATGTTTGAGCCCTAAAGGCAAAACTTATATTTTGATTTACTCAATCAGAAAAATTTAGTACCAGAGGCTGCAAATACTTCCTACAGCGTAGAAACTATACAGGAAGGAAAGTAGGTCTCTTTCTGAATTTTTAAGACCCGGTGCTACCATTTCTTCCAGGATTCTTCTGGGTTGGTGTCCCATTAAATGTGTCAGTGATATAGCATTCACATCTCTATTGAATTTCTCTGAACAGTAAAAAAACAAAACTCAGAGAACCACACTTGTGGTTTCATGCTGCTTCTTTAGTGAATGGCAGTATCATAAACTAAGTCAGTGTAAACAAAACTGGAAGTGAATGAACTGTGCACAAATTGTTAAACTACTTGACCATATCTATAAAGATCTTTGCCACTTTACTTTGGATGGTGAAACTCCAAAGGCCCTGGAGAAAGAATGACTTTGCTTCCTGCGTAAGGAAGGTAAATTTTTCCTTGGGTCCTACATCAGATCAGTAGCAGTCCATAAAGCCCTTCTTTGCAGAGAATATGCTGATTTTCCCCCCATTTCAAGTTGTTAGAATTTGTCCTTAAGAATAAGAGAGGAGAAGGAGGCTTTCATTTATTTGTACTGCAAATGTATCAAGAAATGCTTCTTTTGATTGTAAAGGTCAACAGATAGTTTGAGCACCTGCTGTGCACAATGTACTAGACTGGCCATTGCTGTTGCAAAGGTGAATTTAGACAACAGTCCCTTCTCTCAAGAAGCTAACGTAGTAGTAGAGACAACAGATTCATGAGTAGTTAGATACATGGCAGCATTCTTGGAATATTAGTGGAGCACTAGGGGGGGCGTCACCTAACTCCGCTTTCTAGAGTTGATGTCTGGTTGGGTCTTTAAAGATGAGTAGATGTTACCTGGATGAAGAAGGAGGAGGGAGTAGAAAAGCAGCAATGCAGGAAAATCTTAGTGTTTCTGCTGAATGAGGTTCTGGTAGGAGTGTTAAAGGGGACTCAGACTACCCTAAGCCTCCCACAGCTTGGTCCTGAACCTGTGGCCAGGGTTCTAAACTCCAGGACCCTTAGGGTCTGAGGCCAGTGATGTCATTGAGTGAAGTGAACTAGAGTCAGGGGATGCTGGGAGAGCTGTGGCCTCTAGATGATGTGCTCCTTCTGAAGAGGGCAGCTGCCGTTCAGCTCCAACCAGTGGATCTTTTATGGCAATGTAGACACAGAATTGCCAAGTCTCCCCCCCTTTTTTTAAAGGGAAGACCAGAATCCATGTTTTTATCATGTCAACTAATTTAAAACATTTTTAAAAGTTCCCGTGTGGGCCAAACAAATCCCATTTATAGGTTTGCTTAGGCCACCAATAACAAATTTGGGGTGTGAATGAAGGAGAGCCATTGAAGGATTTTAGACATAAATACCAATCACTGTGGCTGCTATCTAAGGATGAATTATAGACTCAGATCTGGTGGCAGAATTATCAGTTAGGTTATTGCAGAGTGGGAGGCAGAAAATGTTGAGAGCCTGAATTGGAGCAGCGGTGGCAGGGATGGAGAGGAAGAACTAAATTTGGGAAGTGTTTGTGAGATAAAATAGGCATGCCTTGGGGATTGGGCAATGGAGCTCAGGGGCTGGAAGGAGCCAAGGCTGGGGTGACTAAAGCTGGTATCACCTGCAACCAACATGGGTAGTATAGAAAGAGTAGGGGAGGAGCAGAGAGGAATGTGTCTGCTTTAGGACAGGATAGTGTGGAGTGTCTGTCCACTAGGATGGACATGACCTTGAGGCAGTTGGGTATGTGGATCTGAGGCTCAGAGGAGGGATCTGGGCTGGGGGGTTTGTTGTTACTGTTGAAACTGTGTTGGGGTGGAAGGTTACCAAGAAAGAGCTGCCTGTCATCTGTGTTTTTCATTCCTAACCACTTGTTCATTGAACACAAGCCCTTCTCACAGCATTTTTATTCTTGGTGAGGGCAGACGTTAAATAACTAAGTAATGGATTATTTCGTTTTAATTGTGGCAAGGGTCGTGAAGGATGGGTCCTAGAGACTGTGTAAGGGAGGGCCTGGCCTGGTGTGGCACCTGGTGGAAGACTTCCTGAGGAAGGGGCTCTTGAACTGGGCTGAGAAGCATAAGAAGTCATTGATAAGGTGAACCAAGAGTGACAGGGAAGGGTTTTTAAGTAAATTTTCAGGTTGACTACTAAGGTCCTGAGAGCCGGAAGGAGTATCCTGCATTTAAAACACTGAGAGAAAGGTGCTGAGAGGTGGGCAGGCCTTGATCATGCCGGGGCCTGTGAGCGGCAGTAAGAATTGGTCTAAGTACTGGTGGAAAACCATAACAATTTAGGAACAGGGATGGTTGTTTTATCAAAAGTCATTCGAATAGATATTGAGAAAGCAACTGCAAATGCACAGATAGGTCCCCTGCCTGAGCAGCAATAATGGTACATGGCAGGAGCCTTTAACTCCTGTGTGTGGCTGGTCCCCGGCTGAGACACTAGAAGCAAGGGCATTCCGGAGCCTCTTAGAGAGTAGACACATGGCACAAGATTTTAAGCAAGTGGGTGATGGGACCAGATTTACATTTTTAAAAAATAATCACTCTGGTCACAGGAGTGCAAGAGTTAGAACTGTATACTCCTAAATAGAGAAAAAAAATTTTTAACTAGATCTTTCTATATTTTCTTGTGTTTAATTTTAGAAATCAGGACCTTTGATATTTAGAAAAACTATGTTTAACTCTACTGAAATCAAGTTTTCTGGTAAGTACAATAAACTAATATACTAACAGTATGTTATAAATGAATAATATCATGTAATATATAAACATATTAAAACTAATATAACATATTTTAAGCTATGCAAACATTTTGTCTTTAAGTGGTTCTAACATTTTCAGTGTTTCTTCTGTTTCAGTTAAGTCTTGATTATTTTCAAGAATGATTTTTCTGATCCTGTCTCAAAAAATGTAATATGAATCATTCTTTAAAAATTATAATTAAAGTATGATAAAGTAGGCTTCAGCAAAGAAAAGTATTTCACTTCTGTGAAATTTTACTCTGAATCCCAGCTTTTATTTATTATTTTTTTTTTTAAAGATTTTATTTATTTACGACAGAGAGAGACACAGTGAGAGAGGGAATATAAGCAGGGGGAGAGGGAGAGGGAGAAGCAGGCTTCCCGCCGAGCAGGGAGCCCAATGCGGGGCTCGATCCCAGGACCCTGGGATCATGACCTGAGCTGAAGGCAGACGCTTAACGACTGAGCCACCCAGGCGCCCCTGAATCCCAGCTTTTAAAACTAGGTAAATTCCTTTTAGGAATATATGACATGTCATGATTGTGGTAAAGCCTTCATATCCCTGAAACTTTTATAAATATACACATGGATCACAGAATACAATAAAAATTACTAGACACTAACATTTTAATTAGGATATGAGAACTACCAAGTCATAGATCTTAAGGTTTTTACTATTTTTAATGGGTTTACAGCAAATCATATTTACTATAGTCTAACTCCTCTTAGTGTTTCCAGTAACTTGACTAGGTAAGTTGGTTGCCAGGGTTAAAGTTTTGGGATAAGGAGTAGTTTTTTGTTGGGTAGAGTAAATTGGCTTCCTGGGGATCCAAAGCCATGCCCCTTTTCTCTATCACACCATGTTCAGATCATTTATTGGGTAATTCTGTTGCATGTGGGTCTCTGCTGAGGGAAGTTGGCCAGTCATGAGCTAGAAAACAGAGGTGGTTCAAAGCAGCTCATTGATATCATAGATCATCAGTGGTGATAAGAACTTGGTAAGAGGAAGTTGAAGTCATAGGTAGGTGAGGAAAAAAATTTGGCATCTGTTTGCTTTAATGAATTCAAATCTCAGTGTCTAGACAAGTAAGATTTAGAAGGTGCAGACAAAAAAAATGGGGGGGGAAGTGGTATGTACCAGTGAAACACATAATTTGATTTAAAAAATCAATACAGGGGCCTGGGTTGTTAAGCATCTGCCTTCAGCTTGGGTCATGATCCCAGGGTCCTGGGATCAAGCCCCGCATCGGGCTCCCTACTCAGTGGGAAGCCTGCTTCTCCCTCTCCCACTCCCCCTGCTTGTGTTCCCTCCCTCTGCTTGTGTTCCCTCTCTCGCTGTCTCTCTCTCTGTCAAATAAATAAAATCTTAAAAAAAAAATCAATACATAATGTTTGTGATCAGCTAAGAATAGACCACGCTCAAGACGGTGGTATTAACATGTCTAAAGAAAGAATGAGGCAGCAGAAGGGAGTTAGAAGCAAAAGCATAAAAAAATACGAGTGTTTAGTCAGGTTAAAGCAGAGGTCTAGCAGCACCGATGGGAGAGAAGTCTTCTTGAACTATGGCTGTAAGTATAACATGTCACTAGCAGGTGTAGATGCAGCATCCTTCTGAGCCGCCTCATTCTAGTGCCATGTTCATCAAGCAACCTTCATCACCTTTGGGTATCCAGAAAGGCATGCTGAAGGGAGAGAGTTAATCAATCATTACACAACCACTTGACAGTTACTATTCATTTTAAGTGAGTAATTAGGCATTCTAGATTATACGTCTATATTGGTGGTATGGTGAAGGAGTGAAACTGAGTCTCTGTGTTCTCGCAGAACCAGATTTTAGTGCCTGCAAAGCTAAGAGTTAGTCCATTGGATATGTGTCCATGCTGTGTGGTGGATCAGGCATCTGGCTTTCCCTTAGGTGACCACTCTTTTTTTTTTTTGAAGATTTTATTTATTTGACAGAGAGAGACACATCAAGAGAGGGAACACAAGCAGGGGGAGTGGGAGAGGGAGAAGCAGGCTTCCCACCTAGCAGGGAGCCCGATGCGGGGCTCGATGCCAGGACCCTGGGATCATGACCTGAGCCGAAGGCAGATTCTCAATGACTGAGCCATCCAGGCGCCCCATGGTGACCCCTCTTTTGCTACCCCATTCAGGATGCAGTCTTGTGGAGTTACTGCTGAAAGTCTCTCAGTGTAATTCACTGTATAAACAGAATAAAAAAATACGCTATATAATCATCTCAATATGTACAGAAAAGCATTTGAAAAAAATGCAACACCAATTCATGATAAAAACTAGAATTCTAAAACTAGAAATAGGAGACTTCCTCAAGCTGGTAAAGGCATCTATGAAAAATCTATAACTAACGTTATACTGTCAGTTTTCTCCAGATTGTTCTATAAATTCAGTTAATCTCGATCAAAATCCAAGCTGACTGTATAGAGAAATTGACTAGCTATTTCTAAAATTTATATGCAAATACAAAAAAACCTAGAATAGCCAAAGGAATTTTAAAAAAGAAGGAAGTTGAAAGACTTCTATCTGATTTCAAAACTTATAATATAAAGGTACAGTAATCCTAACAGTGTGGTACTGGTATAAAGGTAGAACATATAGAACAATAAGACGGATCAGAGAGCCCAGAAATAAACCCACATGTGTAAACTCAATTGATTTTCAGTAAAGGTGCCAAGGTAATTCTTTAGAGAGAAGATGGTCTTTTCAATAAATGATGCTGGAACAATTGTATATCTACACTGAAAAAAATCTCATCTCTTAACATTGATCATGGATTTATTTATTTTTAAAAGATTATTTATTTATTTGACAGAGAGAGTGAGAGAGCACAAGCAGGGGGAACAGTATGGAGGGAGAGGGAGAAGCAGGCTCCCTGCCAAGCCGGGAGCCCGATACAGGGCTCGATCCCAGGACCCTGGGATCATGACCTGAGCCGAAGGCAGACACTTAACCGACTGAGCCACCCAGGCGCCCCTGATCATGGATTTAGGCACTGTCTCCACCTCTCTATCCTTCCCTTCTGGGACTCCATTTGCCCTTATGTTAGACCGCTTGATATTGTTTCACAGGTCACTGAGGCTTTGTTAATTTTTTTCAGTCTCTGTGCTTCATTTGGGATCTTTCTTTTGCTTTGTCTTCAAGTTCAGTGATCTTTCCTTGTCCAGTATTTAATCTCATTTAACCTCTATTAATCTCATATAGTGAATTTTTTACTTGAATATTGTACTTTTTTATTCTCTAGAAGTTTGGTTCCCTTTTTCAAATATCTTCTTTCCCTCCTCAGTATTTTCATATTTTCCTTTATCTTTGAGCATTTGGAAAATATTTATAACATATTTATATATTATATTCTTCTCTGCTAATTATCTTTGTCATTTCCACCTTTGTCATGATGACCTATCATAATTATGAATCAGTTTTTTCTGCTTTTATATCTCGTTTTTGTTTGGGTAGTGGGTGTCATGAATGTTACATTCCTTTTTTTTTTTTTTTTTAAGATTTTATTTATTTGAGAGAGTGAGAGAGCACAAGTAGGGGGAGAGGCAGAGGGAGAAGCAGACTCCCCCTGAGCAGGGAGCATGACGTGGGGCTTGAACTCGGGAATCCAGGATAGAGACCTGAGCCGAAGGCAGATGCTTAACTGACTGAGTCACTCAGGCACCCCATGAATGTTACATTCTTAAGTGCTAAAATGTTGTATTCCTTTAACAACTTTGTTCTGGCAGACAGTTAAGTTTCTTTTGGGTCAGTTTGATCCTTTCCAATTTTATGTTTAATTTCTTTTAGGGTGGATATGGAGTAGGGCTAACTTAGCACCACTTCTAAGGTGTGGCCCTGCTACGTTTCTCCCGAATGCTTGGTATATTTAATGAGGCCTTTACACTCTGGTTGGTGGAAACTGAGCTAGTTCCCAGCCCTGTGTGGCCTCTGAGAATCACTGGACTTCTTTCTGTGCAGGGGCTGGCTGGGGCAGACAGGTTCAATGGTATCCCTGTCCAGATTTCATTTACTTTTTCTCTAGGCAGTTCCCAATTCTTGGGTGTTCTGCCCCAGAAATTCTACCAGTCTCAGCCTCAGGTTGGATTCCCTCTGGTTACCAGTCTTCAAGATGGCTCACAGTAATCCCTGCCTCCTGGTTTTCATGACTTTATATAGTCCCCTACCACATTATATCAAGGTTGGTCTGACCAAGAGAATATGGCAGAACTAATGGCATATCACTTCTGAAACAAGGTCATAAAAGATACTGTGGCTTCTTCTTTGCTCTCTCTCTCTCTCTCTCTCTCTCTCATGACCTACTCTAGGGGAAGCCAGCTGCCATGTTGTGATAACACTCCTAAAAGAGCTTTTTCTATTTCTAGACTTAATCCTTTTCTGTCTGTCTAATCATGTTACCCTCCTACCTGAAATATATGGTAGTCCTTTGTAATATTCAAAATAAAGGAAAACTCCTTAGCAGAGCATAGTACCCCATACAACTTTTCTCCAGCACTCTTATCCAGCTTCAGCTCTTCCTCCTTTCCCCAATCTGTGTTCTGACCATAGCAAACTATTTTCAGGTGGTCATGGACATTTACATATACTGTTCCACTCTCTTTGTCACCTAGCTAATTCCTGCTCTTCACGTTAAAGGCCTCCTCCTCTAGTAAGCCTGTTGGTACCCCCTTCTTCATGCTCTTCTAGACTATGTTAGGTGCCCTGCCCAGGGCTCCCTTGACCCCCTCTTCTCAGACCCTTATTCTATCAAAGGTGCCTGTTTAATTGTTAACCCTCCTCTCCCTAGTACCTCTTATATCAAGGACAGGGATTATTCTAGTTTACCATTATGTCTCTGACACACAAGGGTTGCTCACTTAATATTTTTTGAATGAATAAGTCAGTGAAGAGAACAATTTAGAGAGACTTTAGAGTAAGCAGTGACAGCATATTTCGTTACTCAGTTGATTTTTAACTCTAGATTTAATACAGAGATTAAATGAATAGTATTATGGCAACTTTTGGTTAACTATAATTTAATTAATTTATCTCATTTTACAGTGACTTTTGGGCAAAATTAGGTAATATTTTACTCACTGTTTCATTAAAGTAGCCTATTTTAAATTGCATTCTCGAAACCTTAAGCTTATATTGGAGCATATATATGATTACTATAAAATAAGACTTTCTTTTTCTAAACAGTTAAGTCATTCAGTTGTTCTGGGCCTGTGAAGTTTACCATAGAGTGGCATTTGAGGCATTATACCTGTCAAAATGAATATTTTAAGCTGGAGGTAAGTAAATGCAAATTTTTAATGTATATAAAGCTATGAAGGAAAAATTATGAGTATAAAGATTTATTAGCTCATCAGGTGAGGAGGCCAAAAATATAGATTGTAGTTTTAAAAGTGCCACAGATTTATTTTGGGACTTAGGCAAGAAATGTTTTAATTATATCAAAGTATATGCTTTCTGAGAAGGAAACATCTTTTAGTTTCCTAAAACTAAAAGGTTTTTAGTTTTTAAACTAACTAAAACTAAAACATCTTTAAACAAAAAATGTCTCCTTTTGTCTTGTGAAAAATGTTAATAAATATTTAAACCAGACATGTAGGAACCATCAATAAAGGGATTGTGGGTCACATACAAATAAAAATCAATGTAGTTAAGGAAGAAATGTAAAAATTTTACTTCATTCAAGAAATTAGTTATAGGGCACCTAGAACTTTAGGGAGGCCGAGTAGCTTTAGTGAGTAGAAGCAGATCTCAGAGAGGTGAGGAGAGGAAAAGAGACCCCCAGGGAAAGGAGGAGGGGGAGCAGGTGAGAGGAGCAAAGAGGCCAGGCTAGGCTTTCTCCTGCCCCTGGGATGTCCTGCGTCCCTCAGCAAGGTGTTTCTTTTGACAGTTCTGATGGTTGCTCGCAGCCATTTCCTTGTGGGCTCCTAGCTTGAATGATGCATGGGTTTCCCTACTTTTATCTGTATTATCTTTCCATTTGGGATGAAAGGTGCCATTTTCCTCAAATACTGCCTTTGTGACTTCATCCCCAAATATTTTACCCCTTCACACTAAATACTTCAGTGTGTGTTTCCTAAGAATAAAGATATTCACTTAGATTACACAGTACGGGGATAAAATTGAAGAAATTTAACATTGATACAAACCTGTTATCTAATAGATCTTTTTTTCTTAAGATTTTATTTATTTATTTGTCAGAGAGAGAGAGAGCAACAACAAGCAGGGGGAGCAGCAGGCAGAGGGAGAGGCAGGTTCCCTGCTGAGCAAGGAGCCCGATGCGGGGCTCGATCCCAGGACCCTGGAATCATGACCTGAGCCGAAGGCAGATGCTTAACTGACTGAGCTGCCCAGGCATCCCTAATAAACAGATCTTAAAGCTTTGCCAGTGTCCCCAAAACATCCTTTTTAGCAGTTTTTTGTTGTTTTCCTGGTACAAGGTCCAATCCAAGATCATACTGCATTTTTGCAGCTATTTTTTTTTTTTGTCTTTCCTGACATTGATGTATTTGAGGTGTACAGCCATTTATTTTTATAAAATGGCCCTCAGTTCCAATATTTCTGATATTTCCTCATGATTAGATTGAGGTTATGTTTTTTTGGCAAGCATACTGGAGAGTTCTGGTTTGTCCCATTTTTGGTAATGCTAACTTTGATCAGTTGGTTAAGGAAGTTTCTACCAGGTTTCTCCACTATAAAGTTACTACTTTGTTGTTAACACTAATTTGTGAAGAAATATTTTTGTGTTTGTATGTGATTATCCTGATTTTTCATCAATCCTTGTTTTAATATCCTTTGATTCTTGACTGATGAATCAGTTATTGCTCTGATGATTGCTAAATGGTGATTTTCTAATTCCATATTTTCTTCTGCTTTGTTAACATTCTGCCATCAGGATGAGCTCTCTCTTTTCCTCTTATCTTACCTGTCAGTCATTTAACTGAGCAATCATCAGCATGGACTCATTGATTTTTACTTTGTTACATGGGTTATAATCTATTACTATTTTTTATTTATTTTGCTCAAATTGTCTCCTATTTGGCCAGTAGAAGCCAACTTAACCTTTTCTTGATGACTGGAAGCCGCCATTAGGAGCCTGGTTTTATTCATCTGTCTTTGATTTAACTTTCCTTGTAGTTAAATGCTGCTTTTCTTTCTCTGTAAAATCTTTTATATATGGGATAAAATGAGAGTAGCCTCAGGACAAAGTATTTTTTATTTCTCCGTGAACCATTTCCTGTGGTAATACCTTAGTCACTTTTCTTCCCCTAAGATTATGCTTGTATTATGTGTTACTGTATCTGAGCACCTTGGAATGGCTAACATGTTATGATTACCTTGTCATACTTAAAATTATATCCAAAACATTTTTCAGTATTTTGTTCTGCATGTTTTCAAGTGTTCCAAACTGAATAAATCTTTGATATCATTTAGATACTAAGTTTTACTTATATTCTTGAATAAGAAGTATGGAAATAAATTATAACATAGAATTTTACCTTGGGTAGGAGGAGCTATCACAAAAACAGGATCCTGGTGTTGAAGACTTTTGTGGCCGTTTCAAGAACACTGAATGTTGGACAACAAAATATGAAAACTTAGATTGCAACAGTGACTTACAGGTGTTTCCCTCACTGACTGTGAGTATCTGTCTTGCCATGTCAAAGTAGAATGTACTTTACTCCCAGTGAATACAAGTATTAACTTAAATTCTATTTTATCAATATTTTGATGAAGAAAGGTGCTTAATTTGTTAATTTTAGGTGTAGTTCTTTTGTGTGTGTGGTAGTAACTAACAAGTAAGATCTGGTGCCATTGCTCCATTTCATTGTACCCTTTACAGAAACACCCTTGAAAAGAACCCTTTCATCATCTTTTCCTGGTCTGCTGTCAGTTCCTCTGTCATTCTCTCTTCTGTCTATTCCAGTGAAACCTTTGCCTCCATCATTCCATCAGAACAGCTAGTCACGGTTTCCAGTACTAAAGGTCTGTCAGCTTACTTGACTTATCAGCATCCAACCTACTTGAACACTCTCTCCTCCCTTATGCGCTTACTTCCTCCCAGCCTGGAAGATTTGATTCTGAAATGTTAACAGCAGTCATCCATGGGTTATGAGGCTATGGGTCATTGTAACTTATGTTTTTAATCTATAAATTCTGAAATGAAAATATGTCTTCAGTGAAAATAATAAAGGTGTTTTTAAAATTTGTGTTGAAGGGCGCCTGGGTGGCTCAGTCGTTAAGCGTCTGCCTTCGGCTCAGGTCATGATCCCGGGGTCCTGGGATCGAGTCCCACATCGGGCTCCTTGCTCGGCGGGAGGCCTGCTTCTCCCTCTCCCACTCCCCCTGCTTGTGTTCCTGCTCTCGCTATCTCTCTCTCTGTCAAATAAATAAATAAAAATCTTTAAAAAAAAAAAATTTGTGTTGAAGTGTAATAAAGTGTGCATATCAGAGGTGTATGGCTTGATGAATTTATCAATTTATCAATTTTATCCCTGTACTGTGTAATCTAAGTGAATATTCAGAACCTGAACACATCAGTATAGACCCAGATGAAGTACAGAATGTTTTAGCACCTAGAACCCCTTTCCCCCCACCTTTTAGTTCCTAATACCTTCCCCACCAAAGGTAACCACTATTCTGATTTAAAAAATAATTTTTCAAGCGCAGGATTTTGTTACTCATGTTTGTGCTACAAAGATGTGTTCTCTGGTTCTTTACTTTTTTCAAAACATTTTTTCTTAATTGTTAAAGCAGTTTTCCCCATAGAAATGCAGCAATATAAAATGGAATTATTTTATTCTTTTTTTTTCCAGAATAAGGAACTAATTACAAATACCAGAAATGTTTCAAACCAGGAAAGATCAACAGTAAGTCATTTTATTTGTCTTTAAATCAAATGTATACAAGTTCCGGTAAGCCTGAAAAGAATCTGCGTTGGATAAATACTTGGAGAGCAATGTACAGTAGGGCGATTAGAAGCAAGGAAGGAAAAAGAAGCATTATTCCAAATAGTATATTTTTTTTATGTGTGTCTGTATGAATTTTGTATATACTTATTTCTGGCTTTGTTTAAAAATTCCTTTGAAGTTGTAATTTAAGGTTAACTTCTTTGCAGCCTTTCTTTCAAATGCCTAGCATAACAGTGGGCTGGTCTGGATCATCATTAAGGATGTAAAGAAATAGAAACCATGAATGTAGCACCAGGGGAGAGAGAATTTGGTATTTGGAGGAATTCCTAAAAGTCAGAAGACCAAGAGGTGGAGAGGGTTGGAAGCAGTTGAGTGTAGGGACTGAAGGTAGCTTTAGGAGGGCTTAACGTTTGCTTTTATGCCATGACTCTTCATGTTCCTTAAGTTTTTCAATGATCTTAAAGAGTAGTTTCATAGTGGAAAGGCGTTCCACTCTGCAGTGGCTGGGACAAACTCTTTGCTCTGCACAGACTGTTGCAGGTGCAGGAGTAGGAAATGAAAGGGAAGGATAGGAAATACTCTGGAAGGATGAATGTGAAAAGTTTGACTCAATTATGTGGGACATTGCAGCATTCCTAGGCATTACAGTGGGCAATTTCATTTCCCAGCAGGACTGCTAGTAACATAGATGTTAAGGAATTTAAGTAATTGAACCTGTGTACTGAATCTGTACAGTCTTTCTAACAATGTTACCTGACTTCTTACTCCCCCCAGTTCAATTTAAAAACACCCACATTTAACAACTGAATGCTTGATATTAGGATGAAATATGGGAAGAGTAATATTAGAAAAAATATTTGAATGGTATTATTAAGTAAAACAGAATGATAGCATTTGGGGGAGATCCTTTAAAAATATTAAAAGAGGAAAAACTGAACAGTAGAAAAAGCTTTTTTCTTCCTCCATTGCTTTGGGTCTGAGAGGACCATGGTTGGGGGAGGGGAATGGGGGCAATCCTTCCACAGTCCGCTATCCTTCCCCTGCCTACCATTTCTTTCCATTGTTTTAAAACAGTAAAAAGTAACCCAATTCAATTACTAAAAGTTGTTTTAAAATGTGGTGAACAATTGTTTAACTATAGCTTATTCAGCAATTTTTAAAAATAACATAAAGGATATTTTTTTTCCTGTTTTAGGATGTTGTAGCCCGAACACAGAGAGATGGGTTTCATATCTTTACTGTTTCTATTAAAACGGAAAAACCAGAAGCAAGATGGAATTTGAATGGTATAGTTAAACTGCATGCGTGTTTGCTATCTGCTTTTACTATATTCTGTATTTTTGTCGTTGACCCAAATCTACATTTTCTGTTAAAATACATCATTCAGAAATTAATTTCTGTTAATCACAAAAATAAGCAATCTGTTTATCTGGGGTACTTAAAACTTTATGCTTATCTTAACTGTAACATACATTTTTTAATGGATTGGAAATTTAAAATGAAGGTAAATTTTTAAAATTTCAAAATATAGTGGGATATAAAATTCTTCATCCTTTCAAATTTAAAAAAGAATTTTCTAATATAGAAATGGGTTGGCAACATTTTAATTGCATTTGCAGTACATTATATTCTGTCTCATGAAAATGGCCATCATTGGGGGTTTAAAATTTTTATTTTTATTTATTTTTTTAAGATTTTATTTATTTATTTGACAGAGACAGAGACAGCGAGAGCAGGAACACAAGCAGGGGGAGTGGGAGAGGGAGAAGCAGGCTTCCCGCCCAGCAGGGAGCCCGATGTGGGGCTCGATCCCAGGACTCCGGGATCATGACCTGAGCCGAAGGCAGCCACTTAACAACTGAGCCACCCGGACGCCCTAAAATTTTTATTTTAAAGCATCTGTCTATAGCTTAGGAGTAGAAGTAGCCTATCTGGCAACTGTGGCTTCTGTGGGTCTGTGAACTCCCTGCCCACCCCCCGCCCCCCAAGGTAGGCCCTCTGTGTCTTATTAAGCTCTATGGTTCCTAGTATGCAATGCAAGAGTAGGCTTACAAAAGGCAATATGTAAGAGAATGAATGCTTTCGCAGATCTCCGAATTGCTTCGGCTGTCATTTTCCAGAGTGAGTGTCTGCTGGACCAGTAGTAGCCAACAGCATGTGAGGGTTCTGGGGACTTGCAAACTGCTCTAATTCATTCACTAGGGACACAGAGGTGAAGCCAGGCTTTGCCTTTGAGAGTTGCCCAGGCCAGTGAGGAGGCAGAAAGTACTGAGTGACATAGGCATTGCTTGAGAGGAGGCACAGAACTGGTATACCACAGGGGAAGCTGGTGGAGGTGGCTGCTCTAGAAGAGTGGGAAGTAGGGCCTCTTCCCAGAGATGACATAATGGGCCAGAGAAGAGAGCCAGGGACCTTGGGGCCGTTCTGCTACCTAGACTTGTACATTCCTCGCACCTTCCCAGGTATTGTGTCTATTTCTCCTGATACCAGCAGGCAGTTTTAAGACCCCACCAGTTAGTAACTGGAGCAATTACTGAGACCTGTAAGTTTTGTACTGTGTTTGGCACCCTGTTTATTATTGTTGTCTTGGACAACAACCCCAACCAAATGCTTGAAATCGGTAATCTATCCCAAGTTACATTAAGAAGACAGAGTCCTCCGTAAGGTCAGTGACTCAGCATGGGGCCAGTCAAAGGCCAATACTGCTCTGCTATCTGCATAATAAATTATTTGGCCCAGGTGTTTGACAAGACCACGTATACAAGTAAAGGTATCTTGATGGGATTACATGCCAATGACTAGTAATTATGCAATACTTTTTGCTAAGTAAAAATTCAGCATTTGTTAGCTCGGTTTGTATTCTTAGAGCCTTCTGGGAAATCAGCTTACATTTAAAAATATAAGAAAAGACTGATGAGTCATTTAATTCTTTAATTTCTTTATCCCCATCTTCACCAGTTTCTCTTTCTATGATTGGGCCTCATGGATATATTTCTGCATCAGATTGGCCTCTGATGATTGTGAGTATTTCTCATCATTTTTTCCTTTTTTTAAAATGAATTTTGTATCCTAATTGGAAACGTTAACAATTTAAAGAGCTCGGTGGTGGTATCCCTTAGTAACTAATGCTTGGGTATACCCTCTATTTCTGTTTCCAGAGTGACAGAAAAATAAAAGATACTCGAATGGAGAAATGTCCATTTTCAAATGATCACAAGGCTTAACTGACTAAAATTGCTTTTCTTCCTACAGTTTTACATGGTGATGTGTATCGTTTATATTTTATATGGCGTACTGTGGCTGATGTGGTCTGCCTGTTATTGGAAAGATATATTAAGAATTCAGTTCTGGATTGCAGCTGTTATTTTCCTGGGAATGCTTGAAAAAGCAGTTTTTTATTCTGAATATCAAAACATCAGCAGCACTGGGCTATCAAGTAAGCTGTGACTCTCTCCATAAATGCAGTATGATCAGGAGACCCCTAGCATTTGTGAGCAGAGCTGTGGGAGGCCTCCTTTGTACAGTGGTTTGGGAACAGTCGCATTAGAGATGAAGAGGACAAGAGCCAAGAAGGGAATGTCAGAGTGGGGCTCTGATCTAGGCTAGCAGATGTGCTGTCCTCATTTTCTGTTCCCCTGCTTTCCCTCAGTTTCCTCCTGGGGAGAAGAAAACTCCCATTCCAGTGATTGACTTAAAACAACAAAAGTTCCAGGCAGGGGCACTTTCAGTGCTACTAATCCTTTTAACATATTTCTCTGTGTTTTCCCCATACTCTTTCTTCTCTTTTCTCCTCCACAAAAGAAAAGAAGGAAAATTTGATCCCAGGGAGTAAATTCAGTAGTGTGGGGATGGATGGTGCCTGCAGCCATCTGGTGTTCTCGGTCTCCTCACTCTCACAGAGAACTTCACATGACCATTGGAGGCCCCTCACGGTTTACACAGGGAGGGCAGGAAGTTGGGCATCTCAGATGTGTCACCCAGATTTCTAGAAGGTAGCGTGCAAAAAGGCCAGAGAAGTAAAGGTACGGTTGCATCGCCAAAGCTTTGGAAACGGAGGTAGCTCAAAAGGGTTGAAAGCTCTCAGGAGTTTGCTTCTGAGCGATCCATTAAAATGATCTTTGTACAGATTTTCATAGGGTGTGGTTATGTCTGCTATTTATTTTTGTAATACTCCAGGAAAAAAAAGAAGAGTGAGTTGGAATATAGATGAAACTGATTTGGCATAATGTTGATAATTACTGAAGCTGAGTATTGGATACATGGGAGTTGATTATACTGCTTTCTTTATATTGGGAAATGTTTATAATTTCCCAAAATGAAAGGATATGTACAAGAGAAGAAAGAAAGGACAAATATCCAGGGAGGCATATTAGAGGTCTTACTACACTATGAGAGGTTTTAGTGATATTTGTGTGTGTGCACGCGTGCTCGCACACTTGCTCTAAACCAAATAATGAAGGAGGGGGGAAGCTGCTGCTCATGGTTCGCCAGGAGAGCATTCTCGAATGTCAAGTAAGGCAGTTGAGCTTTGCTTTTAGTGGTGATCATCTCTTGTCTAGGGAGGGCGGAGGGTGGCCTGAACGTCAGTGAGGAGCAGCAGCAGCCTAAGATACATGAAGGGATGAGAGGCCACTTGCCACCCTCAGGGACTTTAAGCCCTCTGTCTGAGATGACACGAGAAAGCCTTGGAAGAGAAACCACAGGCTGCTGTCGGTGTCTTTGAGGAGTCCTGTGAAAAGGAAGGCGCCAGAAGACGGCATGGCTGCTGCTGTTCCCGATTTTCCCAAGTGGGAATGAAGTCTGTAACCCAGGCTGTCTTGCTGAGCCCTGATCCTGGAAAGATAGACTTTAGAAAAAGTACTGCAGGGACAGGAAACGGTGATTGTTAGGACCCAACACGGGGACCTTAAGATAGGTCATGTCACATTGACTTCTTTTGTGCTTCTAAACTTAGTATATCTGGACTTCTTCAAGGTATTTGACAGCTGTGATTTCTTGTGGACAAGGTGGAGAAATGTGAGCTGAAAACTGGTTGTGCAACCATGTCTGGAGGGCTCGTGCACATAATCACCCAGCAGCCTTGTTGTCAGTATAGAGCTGTGTTGTCGAGTGTGGTAGCTACAAGCCACATCTGGCTGTTTAAGTAAAATTAAATTAGCAGTTCACTTCCTCAGTTGTCCTAGCTGCATTTCAAATGCTCAGTTGCCACACGTGGCCGGATGATTACGTTATTGGACAGCATAGAAGTAGAAATTTCCATCATCCCAGAAACTTCTATTGGACAGCACTGGTCTGGAGCAATGGTTCTCATCCCTGGCTGCACATAAGCATCACTGAAGAACTTTGAAACAATACTAGCGGGGCGTCTGGGTGGCTCAGTCGTTAGGCGTCTGCCTTCGGCTCAGGTCATGATTCCAGGGTCCTGGGATCGAGCCCCACATCGGGCTCCCTGCTTGGCAGGGAGCCTCCTTCTCCCTCTCCCACTCCCCCGCTTGTATTCCCTCTCTCACTGTCTCTCTCTCCGTCAAATAAATGAATAAAATCTTAAAAAAAAAAAAAAGTCTCTTATTAAATAAATAAATAAATAAATAAAACAATACCAGTGCCAGAGATTGGCATACCTAAGAATTGGTTCTGTTGAGAGGCTTCCCATGTGATTGTAGTGTGCATCTAGGATTGAGAACCACTGGGTTAGAAGGAGGTTTTGAATGATGTCTGTCTCAGGTTTCAGACCTTGTTGTGGTTTATCCTTATTATTCACTTAACGTTCATTGCAGACCTATGCATCTGTAGAGAGCATTCGCTAAAATTTTGTGGACAATGGGATGTTGGCAGAGTTGTTAATACTGGGGGTATAGACAATAATTTTAGATGGACCCTTCTCACTTGGAGGTCTTTGAAGGATCAAAGAGTTTTGGTATCCTGAATGGAAAGGTGAAACTTAATAGGCAAGACCTTGAACTTGGGGTTGAAGTACAAATACAAAAATACAAGTGGGAAACTTTTTAAAAGAATTTAAAGGTTGAAGCTGATGAAGAATAAATTCAGCATAGGCAATTACGGGGTGGTTGCCTCCCACTAACTCCTACAACCTTAGGTAACAGCAGGAGGACTAGCAGTGAAGACATTGAGATTCCTGTTTTGCAGGTCCAGCTGTACCAGGAAGGTTGTATAATCACTTTCCTCCAACAGGGAAATAGTCCAGACTGAGCAGCTCATGAAGGAATTTGAAAACACACCACCCTTGAACATTTGTCATCCTAAACCTCTTCACATTCCTCTGTCTTGGAGAGCTCATCCATTGTGTTCCTCCTGAAGCTTAACCTCCTGGCCAGATGTCTGTCCTGAGCTACAGATGGTTAGCAGTAGGTGGTCGCCTGCTAACCATCTTCTGAATGCCTTGCAGACTTGTCAGTCTCTGTATGGCAGAAAAGGAACTCACCTTTTCTGCCCTTGTACTTGATTCACTCTAGTCCAAACCGAATGCTCCTCCAGATATTCCTGTTAGTGGATGGCCGAGCCAGTCAGCCTTGGCGCCATCCTCTTGTCACCCTCTTCCTCTCCCTCTAGTTCCATATCTGTCTACAAGGCATTTGACAAGGTCTCTTATGATTCCTTGTGCATAAGTTGGAGAATTGTGAGCTGAAAACAAGAATAAGTAGGTGGATTCACTACTGGTTTCTGAATGTCTTTCTGGTTGTCTCCATCTTCACTGCCAGCACTGTGCTCTCATCATCTCTTACCTGGATTTCTGGAATAGCCTCCTGAGCATTTTCCTTGACTGTAGCCTAGTTCCTTTCCAAGCCATTAAGTAGAGCAATCTTGATAAAATAAAGCTGTCAGTTTTATTCCAAGAGTCAGCAAACTTCTTTTGCAAAGGCCAGATAGTAAATATTTTTGGCTTTACAGGCCATCAGTCTCTGTTTCAACTAGTCACCTGCCATTGTAGCACAAAAGCAGCCACAGTCAACATGTAAACAAATGGGCATGGCTATGTTCCAATAAAACTTTATTTACAAAGGCAGATGTAGGGCCAGATTTAGCCTATGGGCTGTAGTTTACCATTTCCTTTTTTACTCCTTGTTTACTGTCATTGACTTCCCACTGCCCTTAGCATAAAATCCAGACTCATAACATGGCCTGAAAACCCTACGTGATTGTCCCTGCCTCTCTCACCACCTCTTCTTGAAATCCCTCATTACACTGTGCTACAGACACACTGAACTTTGACTTCTTGCAGTGTATTTTACTTTTCCTCTTTTCTCCTCCATGCCTCTTCATGTACCATTAATTTTCCTTTCCCCTTTATTTCCCCCCAATAGTTAATTTTTACTAGGCCTTCAAATCCTGATTTAAATGTTACTTCTTCTGAGAACCCACTTGTGCCTCCCTCAAGTGTGGATTGGGTTGGCTCCCTCACAGTCCTAGGAGATACTATATTGCCTCTAGGGCTCACCATGCTGAGTTCTGTCTACTTACTTGTCCTAACCAGATTATAATCTTCATGAGGGCAGTGATCATGGTGTCTCTTTTCCTATTATAGCCACACAGTAGGAGCATAAGTGAGTAAATGATGAAGGCATCCTGGAGAAAAGAAAACTCTAGAGGACCTTATGGTTTTCAAATATTTACAGGACAGAAAGAGGGATGTAGTTCTTTGTCATCTCAAGGGGAAGAAAAAGAACAGAGGGAAATTGAGGGAGACAGCTTTTAGATTGATGTAAGCAAGCTGTGCCCAATAGAGAGAGCAAATACGGGGTGAATTCTCCAGGAAGTAACAGATTCCCCTCCACTGAGGTTTTGAAGCATCAGTTGGATTAGATGACCTTTAAAGCAAATATGGCTAACTCAGCTGAGGTCCAAATGTATAGTTACACACAGTACATATTTAGAATTTTGGTGGAAGGCCTCTAGATGTACACAGAATGATTTCTTTTCTTTCTTCCCCTCAGCCCAAGGTTTATTGATATTTGCGGAGTTGATATCTGCGGTGAAGAGGACATTGGCTCGCCTCCTTGTGATCATTGTGAGCTTGGGCTATGGCATTGTGAAGTAAGTATTGGCGTGTTGGAACGATACTGAGCTTTCAGTCTTGTGACTCCTCCCGCCTACATTATGATTCTGTGAGACTGGACACTTCTCAGTATGATCATACAAACCCCATAGGGAAATATCTGCAAGAACGTGTTTTTAAGGCATTTCCAGGTACTGATCACTTTACACTGTCTCAAATAAAGATCTTGAATTTGAATTCCAGTGGCTTTTTATAGTTAGATGAATAAGCAATCAACTTTAAGGATAGGAAAATTTTAAATGATTCTTAAAGTTCAAACCATTTTCTCTTTCCTAGACATATAGTTATGCTTTTTATGGAGCATGGAGCGTCATGCGTGGAGCCCCACATGGGGCTTGAACCCATGACCTCATGATCAAGACCTGAGCTGAGATCAAGAGTCGGATGCTCAACCAACTAAGCCACCCAGGCGCCCCAAGTTATGTTTTTACAATTGTATTTGAGTATTGTAAGGGAGAGAGGACTAAACACCGGGTCAGCAGATTTCAGACTAAAACCTGGCCGTCCAGTGAGGACCCTACTTCTTCTAGACCCTCTCAGGCTCCATCTTTTCTCTCCCATGCCCGTGAGTCACTGGGAATGACCATGGAAGAGCTTGTCCTCTTTATCCTCACTGCCCCTTTGTTTGGACCGTTGTTCTTCCTTAAAACTCTCCAGTTCCCAGAAGCTCAAGCTTCCAGACTGGATCACCTGCTATATCTTCTTACCGCAGTTGCCTTTCAAGTTCCAGATTTCTCCCCTCATCCCTTAACTCTCCGAGTACTTGCTTCTCTGTCTTTCTCAACACTTCCTGTGTCAGAATTCCCTGTGATTTCAGTATCTGTGTGGGTGATCCTGTGAGTAACTGGATCTCATCTCACCACCTCGGCTGCTCTCACCTGTCCCTCACCTCAGTTACCGATTCCCACTGCCACTTTCTAGACTTTATTATTATATTTAACTGTACCCTCTTTATCATTGCAAATGTTAATCCTCTTTTCAACTGTCACCTTCTCTGTTTGCCATTTACTTTTCCCAATAGATAAGCCCACTTCATTCTTTGACCCTAGTGTGGCTTCTGGCCTTTTGATCCTGCCACCTTCCATCGATCCTGCAGAGTGCTGAATATCTGCATACACCTGAAGCCCTTTGCCTTTCTCTTTGTCAGCCTCCCTTGAGCCTCAGGCTCATACCCAAGCAGAAGAATCTGCCTGACCACAGTGCAGGCTCATTTCCCTTCATGACCCAGAACTTTAAGTGCGCCCTTAATGCCCCTCGCAGTTTCTAGATCCTCTTGCCAGTTGATGGTCCTTTTCCCACTCTACAGAACACTATTTTACCCCCTTCTCTCCCCTCCTACCCACCTCCATCTTAGCTGATCTTGGTTCTTTTCTCTCCGAGGAAATGGAAGCCATCAGAAGGGAATTCAGTGCATTCCTGCCACCAAATCTGTACCATTCCCCCCATTCTGGACCACATATAGTGTTTTCCTCCTCTTGAAAGGCAATGGTTAAGTCCTGCTCCTGCCCTCGTGCTCTGGATGCCATTACCTCTCATGTGTCAGAGCAGCTGCTCCAGCAGCCGGCTCTGTTTCCTCCGGGGTCATCAGTTTTCCTGAGCCGCGTCACTGCCAACAGCATGCTGTCACTTCGGTCATCTTCCAAAGCAAATCTCCCTCCATCCCAGCCAGCCCTCTCCTCTGCTTCTCTTTCATTTCTCTTCATCCCTGTGCAGCATCATTTCTCAGATGCATTGTCTGTGGTTGCCAGTTCAACTTCCCTCATTTTCTTCTGAACGTACCCTAGTGAGGTTTTGCCTCCACTCCTCCATCGAGACTGCTCTTGTTAATCACCTGGACCTCTGTTGCCAAACCACATGGCCTTGCTCAGGCTTTGTGCAAGGGCCCTGTGGCAACTTGAGTCTTGGAGCCCTGGCCGCTCCTCCCAGTCCCCCCTGCTAGACTCTGTCTTCCTGAGCTCCAGCATTGAAGTGCCCCAGGCTCAGGCCCCAGACCTCTGTTCCAGCGACTCGCATCCCTGGGGCACGCTCATCCAGTTTCTTGGCTCTATTGTCAGGACACATCCAGAGTGAACCCACCCCTCCCTTCCACAGCCACCACCCTGGGTCCAAACACCATCTTCTCTCCCTAGATGACTTCAGTACCCTCCTAGCTGGTTTCCCTGCATCTGCCCTGGTCTGTCAATCTTTTCAGACAGAGCAGCAGCCAAGATGATCCTTTTTAAACAGAACTAAGATCTCATTACTTTTCTGCTCATCTCGCTCAATAAATCCAATTCCCTTCTGTGGTTTTTTAGATGGCTGATCTCACCTCTTGCCGCTCTTCCTTTTTGAACACTCTGCTCTGTCCTGCTGGCTTTCTTGCTGTTGCTGTTCCTTAAACACAACAGACACTTCCCCACAGTGCCATAAAGGCTTCTGCCTGTAAGCGTCTTCCCCCCAGATCCCAGGCGTGGTTTGCTTCCTCACTCTTTTTTTTTTTAAGATTTTATTTATTTATTTGACAGAGAGACAGCAAGAGCGAGAGACGGAACACAAGCAGGGGGAGTGGGAGAGGGAGAAGCAGGCTTCCCACAGAGCAGGGAGCCCGACGCGGGGCTCGATCCCAGGACCCTAGGATCATGACCTGAGCTGAAGGCAGACGCTTAATGACTGAGCCACTCAGGCGCCCTGCTTCCTCACTCTTGTCTCTGCTCACCATCCTCTCCCAGAGAGGCTAGTGCTGTTGGAATTCCCACTGTGGTGCACACCCTCGGTCACTCTGATCCTCACCCCTTTCAGAGCACTGCTTGATGCATATGTTAGGAGTTGTTGTCTTGCCCCCACTTGGAGTAGAAGCTTTGCCTATCTTGTGTCCTGTTGCTTCTTAAGGCCCAGCACGGTCCCTGGCACATAGTAGGCACTCAGTGAATATGCACTGAATGCACATACATGTGCTTGTGAGCTTGAGATTGGTGTAGTTAGCAAGATTTTAGCCAGGAAACCTTTTTTCCACTGGGTATTTATTAAGATTCCTTCTCAAGTGCTTTTTGGGGTCTTGGGAGGTTTGTTTGTTTTGGGCCTTAATACAGTATACAAAACACAGAGTCCTCATGTGGAATCTTGTACCTCATAATTCTAGTTACAAACTTCAGAGCACTCATGGTTCTGGCTGTTAGAAGGTTCCGGTTAGGGGCTGTAATGAGTCAGAATTTAGATGAACTAAATCAGATATAGTCTTCAATATAAGCTGTGGATATTAGTTTAATTTTTAGTTAGATTTTGTCTTAAAGTGACTACATTAAGTATTTTTCTAAAATCAATTTTTTTTCCTAATCACTCTGGCAAGAGGGTTTTTGAACTGAAACATTTGTGCTATAGATTTGCAAATTTCATGAAATTTCAGTTGTTTTCAAATTACTCATCACAAAAATTACTGCCTTTGCATTTTCCCAAATCATTGATATTTTTAAGAATCAAAAATGTTATTTTAATTCTTTCCAGTGTAAAGAATGGAAACTACAGTGTGTTAGCACTCTTGTTTTGGACATTGAGAGAAGAAAGGGAATAGAATTCGATCTCCTAATACTCCTGTTCTTTTTCTGCCCAAGTCAGAAAATCAGTGGATTATCTCTAACAAACGTATCCCAGAACAGTTTTTTTTTTTTTTTTAAAGATTTTATTTATTTATTTGAGACAGAGAGAATGAGATACAGAGAGCATGAGAGGGAGGAGGGTCAGAGGGAGAAGCAGACTCCCTGCCGAGCAGGGAGCCCGATGCGGGACTCGATCCAGGGACTCCAGGATCATGACCTGAGCCGAAGGCAGTCGCTTAACCAACTGAGCCACCCAGGCGCCCCCCCAGAACAGTTTTTAATTAATGTTCATGAAAGAATTAAGTTACTGTTTCTGCCAGTGACACTTAGAAGTTGGCACTTAGACTCCTAGGTTTCCTCAGGCTACTCTTCCATCCGGTGCAATGAGTACTTGTGTTAATGCTAATCCTCTGGCACCTGGGTGGTCTCAACGTGTTGCTTCATGGGCATCAGTACAGCTTCTAGTTCTAGAGAAGGAGGCCCATTTCTCCCGAGCCTGTTTCTGCCCTGTTCCCGGAAAAGAGGCTATTTTTTAAAACCGAGGAAGCAGAGGCCGGATGGGGGGGGAGCAGACTGATTTGATTAGATAATAACTTCTCTGTGTTGGAAATGGGACCAGTTACTGTATTCAGATGCATTTTACTTACCGGTGCTTTTTCTTTTTCTTTTTTTTCTGTTTCCTCTTCCTCATTCCAGGCCCCGTTTAGGAACAGTCATGCACCGGGTGGTCGGACTGGGGATTCTTTACTTTATCTTCGCAGCTGTTGAAGGCGTGATGAGAGTTATTGGGGTAAAAGCCACATGTTTCCACTTCATCCCTTTTTGTTGTTGCTATGAAATAGGATTTTACTTTATATCTCCTGAGATGAATTTTTAAAGACAGGACATTTATGAAAAAGGCCCAATTTGAGCTTTTTTTTTTCCCCTATGGAATATTTCCCTTTTTAAATACTTCCTGAAAGTAGTAGAAGTCCAGACAGAGCACTTCTTAAAGTATGACCGATTATGAAGGCACCACTTGATGTCATCCCAGAAATTAGGTCTATCTCAAAAATGCTCATGGTTATTCTTTATAAAGAACATTTGTCTTCGTCATTATACAGTCTGAACACATTCATTTCTTCCTTAACCCATGGTCTAAACATGTGGAAGTGAACAGAATTAACTGTATCCTTCACACATGCAGACATTACATCTCATCAGTCTTAAGTCTCATTTGGTTATAAGTATTCTCTGACTCTTGTGGACTCAGCGTTTGGGGATTCAGCAGACTCCATTCTTGGAAGAACCACGAGAAGGTAGTGTCCAGGGGGAAATGACTCGGGTGGTGTAGGCAGCAAATACTTTACTCTCTAAGAAGAGGCAGAACATTTATATCTGGGAAAACCCCTAGATTTCTAGCTCTCCGTTTTTCTTAATAATATGGCTGACAACTGAGTGATTAAGCAGCTTATTATATTTTGTTGATTCAAAGAACCTAGTAATTTTTACCCAAAATGTCTTTTGGACTGCATGTGTAAATCAGATCACTGCACAGAGTGAATGATCTTATGTTGCCAATTAAGTTTACTTCACATATTTTGATCTTGAAGCAGGCCATTTGTTCAATTTGTTAAAAGCCTCGTTCTTCTTCTTTCTATTATCTTTGATACATCTGCCTTCTGTATTAGATACACCTGCTCTTTTCATCTTTGACTCTTTGAAAGGTACATTTATTCTTATTTTTAGACTAGTGAGGAGCTTTGCATTTATGTATATAATTTACAGGAACTAGTCTTTGCTAGAAAGAAAAAAGATAAATATCCCACATGCAGATATGGTATATACATTGTATTTCTTTAAAATTTTACATAGCCAGTGTCTTCAATATAACTTTTAAATATGATTTTCTGTCAGCTTGTGATTAAAGTGTCTCACCTATGGTTTGTTTTTACCATTCCACACTTCCTTTTTTTTTTTTCCATGTCCCTTCACAGATAGTAGGAGAGATCAGGAGTCCATTTCATTAGTGGCCCTGGTGGTAGGTTTGGTGTGGAGAGGGGAGAGATTGAAATTGACCTAAGTGGGGCTGGGGACATGACACATTTTATTTGCCATTCCATAATACAATTTTACATTGTAATTGAACAGGTAGATGACAACCTAACATCTGTTGCTGCCAAAACAAAAATTTCCATGAGCTTAGCCACAATTTTATTAGGAATAAAAATTTTATGTGGCTTTTGTAAAGTGATGAGATGAGCTAAATTGTTTTTCTTTTTCATATAATTTCTATAACATAATGAAACGTTTACATTCAGGTTTTATCCCCTATTTTTATCTTTCAGGGTTCTCACCATTTAGCTGTTACTTTTGGTGACATTATTTTGGCAGTTATTGACTCCATTTTTATATGGTTTATATCCTTTACTATGTCCTAAAGTAGTTTGTTGTATCATTAAAATCAGATTACTTTCAGTTTGTATTTATAATAATAGAAAGAAATATAGATATACATTATTTTTAACCTCAATATAGGAATTTAGTTGAAGGTGAAAAAGCAATAGTTCCCCAAACAAAGAATATCTTTATTTTTTCTGTTAGTTCAGCAAACTTAAGTACTTACTGTGTGCCCTATGCTTAGGAGGCAGAGAAGAAAAAGGTATTGTCCCTGCGTTTAAGGAATTCACACTCTGGGAGGGAAGACAAACATATAACTAGGAGCAATATAGCAATAGAAATTGCCATTTTAAAGAGGTGCTATGCAAACAGAGGAAAGAGAAAGTAATTCTAGTGCAAAAATCAGGAAAGACTTCACAGAGATGGTGACATTAAATTGTGACCGAGAGGACAGATGAGGTTAACTGGGGAAAGAATTGGGGAAAAGGCATCCTGGGAAGAATTGAGGGGAAGTGTGAAAATATGGGTGCAGTGATAGAATGTCCCAGAGTAGCTTGCCTGTAAGTGGACATATGTGGGAGAATCATGGAAGGTGGGACCAGAAGGGAAAGATAGAATGATGTGCTCAAGAGTCTCAAGTTCCTTCTGCAGGGAGAAAGGAAAGGGGAATGAAAGCTGCACAGGTGAGTAGCATGATGAAATCTGTGTTAGAAAGAACTCAAGAATGACATTTAAAAATGACCTGGAAGGGGCACCTGGCTGACTCAGTTGGAAGAGTGTGCAACTCTTTTTTTTTTTTTTTTTAAGATTTTATCTATCTGACAGAGCGAACAAGCAGGGGGAGGGGCAAAGGGAGAAACAGGCTCCCCACTGAGCAGGGAGCCTGATGCAGGGCTTGATTCCAGGACCTTAGGATCACGACCTGAGCCGAAGGCAGATGCTTAACCAACTGAGCCACCCAGGTGCCCCCAAGAGCGTGCAACTCTTGATCTCAGGGTTTTAAGTCCGTACCCCCACGTTGGGTGTAGAAATTATTTAAAATCATATAAAAATAAAAATATAAAAATGACCTGGAAAAGGAAAGTCTAGAACCTAGAGATAGGAAGTCTGGGAAAGAGTCATTTGCAGTAGTCCAAAAAAGAGATGGTGAGGTTAAAAATAGGGCAGAGGGAATGAAAAAAAGACTCCAGATGATAGACTTAGTAGAAATGGGTGGGAAAAGAAGGGAGAGAGCTCCAGAAAGGTCTTGCCGTCTCATTTGGGTGGCTGGGACAGTGTTGCCATCCCCAAGGCAATGAACTTAGGGAAGGGACCATAATGGATGAAGTGTGAGCTGCCTAGGGCATTAGTGTTAAGTAGAGAGTTGGAAATCCCAGTCAGGGTTTGTAAGAGGAATTGGAATGGTGAAGGTTGGAGGTCATCTTCATGTGAGAGTAGGTCGCAGCCCATGGAAGCAAGCCAAGAACATGTAGACCAGAGAGAGGAAAGGACCAGGATGGTGCCCAGTGGGGGTGGAAATGTGCATGAAAGGAACACCAGGGTGAAGGGAAATAGAAGAACCCAGAAATTGTCCTGGGGTGAAGCTTTGGTAAGGAAGGGTGGTCAACAGTGACCAGTACTACAGAGAGATGAACTGCCAAGGTGCACCTGGCTTTGGTCATTCCAGATATCACAAATGGGACAGCAGGAGAGCAGGCTCAGTGATGCTGGTGGGACAGAAGCCATGTTACAGCAGGAGAAGTTTTAGATGCATGGTAACCCATCGTTGAGGACCCTCCTCACTGCTTCAATGACTTCAGTGGAGTCTGGGAAATTCCATTCTTTTTAACTCCGAGGCAGAGCCCTCAAATACGCATTCGTGGAAATGGGAGGAACTCTAAAGAAACTGTGACCTGGTCAGAGCAGAAGGCAGTGTTATGCATATCCCAGAACATTATTTTTATCTCTTCCTTCTGCATTACATCCTCTTTGAAACTCTTTTCTCTAGATAGATTTTTTTATCAAGTTTTTTTTGTTTCCACTGTCTTCGATACTTGTCTTTTTGCTTTTAATATTCAACGTTCTTTTGTTTTCTTGTAATTCCTTTCCATTTCCTCATCTTTATCTCTCACAGGGAGGCCAGAGAGGGCTTAAGTTTGTCTCTGTTCCTCCTCTGCAAGGAAGCACCCCTTTCTGCAGGCATGCTAACAGACATGGCCCTTTCTCAGTCCCCTGTGGGTGGTTTCTTCGAAACCCAGTCTGTCTGCTCTTTAAACTCCCTCTTTGTGAATTTTTAGTATGCTTCCAAGTTAAAAACCAAAGAAAAAAGCCTTTTAATTTAGCATCCCTACTCTCTAAAGCAGTGGTTCTTAGCCTTGTTTGGGTCTTGGGACCAAAGATGCCCTTGAAAGTCAAATGAAAGCTGGGGAGCCTCTTTTTACAAGATAGAAACACACACCCCACAAAAGTGTTGCCTGCAGTGGGGCATTTAAAAGCCTCCAAAATTATATCCATGGATTCCCTACTGTCTGAAGAGTATCTAGTTAAGAAATAACACCTGTGGGCGCCTGGGTGGCTCAGTTGGTTAAGCAACTGCCTTCGGCTCAGGTCATGATCCTGGAGTCCCGGGATCGAGTCCCGCATCGGGCTCCCTGCTCGGCGGGGGGTCTGCTTCTCCCTCTGACCCTACCCCTCTCATGTGTTCTCTCTCTCTCATTCTCTCTCTCTCAAATAAATAAATAAAAACTTTAAAAAAAAAAAAAAGAAATAACACCTGATTTAAAGAGTTGTTTCTGACCAAACTTGCTTAAAAATCTGTTCTACTGGGCGCCTGAGTGGCTCAGTTGGTTAAGCGACTGCCTTCAGCTCAGGTCATGATCTTGGAGTCCCTGGATTGAGTCCCGCATCGGGCTCCCTGCTCGGCAGGGAGTCTGCTTCTCCCTCTGACCCTCCCCACTCTCATGTGCTCTCTCTCATTCTCTCTCTCTCAAATAAATAAATAAAATCTTTAAAAAAAAAAAAAATCTGTTCTACTTCTGGTCGAGGATACTAGTTTAGAGTCCCAAGTTTGTTGAAAGAAATTATAGTTAAATACATCTTATCTTTTCCAAGAATGATACTAATCTTATTGTAGTATAATTTTTATATTTTCCACGTGAAAACACATTTAAAGACATTGAGCTGTTGAAAAGGTCAACTACAGTCCTCAGTTCTGCCCATGACCAGTGCTCTGGCCATGGAGAGCTCATCCCCAGGGGCCATGGTACCTGTTCTGCTGCGGCCCCATCACTTGTTAGGGATGCTCAGCTGACCTGAGGAGAAGGGGCAGGCAGGATGAACATACCTGGCATCAGGATAGGCAGGCGGTGCAGGTGAACCTATCTGTTAGTCTCAGCATTGCCGGCTCCAGATCTTAACTTCTTCCCTTCTGTCATTGTGCATTTAGAAAGTGAGCTTAGGATATCTGCTTAATTTGGAATTGTCTTGTCTCCAAAATTATATATGCTTGGAGCCTTTAATAAGTTAGCAAGTATGTTTTTCAGTCAACTAATTGAGCTATGGACATGGCATTTTTAAAAATCTGTATTATCTTTTACCCTGGTAATTTACAGATATGTATTTCAGAGATTTCTTGTTCTTAACCATCCACAAGGTAGTTCACTGGGAAAAACAGTAATGCAACTTGACAGAAAATTCCAAAGACAAGCAGCTCTAAAGGCCCAATTCCATCTGGATTTGAATGAGGGTAATTTATCACCTTTATGGACAGCGTTGACTTTGGGGTCTGTTCCAACATACAATGAGCCAAATTGGAGTGGGGAGATAAGGAAAACAAGGGAAAAGATTTAGTTTGCTTAATGATTAATACTTTTAATAAAGGTGTTAGAAATAGAAGTCATAAAGAAATCCAGAAATTAAAATTATCTTGGTTAGTGTTTAATGGTGAGAGAAAGAAAACTTAGTATCCATTTCAGCTTGAACCTGAATTTCCTATGTTTGCTTTAAGATGGTTATTTGGCAGTTTTCTTTACTGAAATGAGAAGTCTGCATTTTGTGTACAAGAAGAGTAGATTTCTTAAATGATTACAAATGGCAAGCAAAAGAAGCAGGTCTACATATATACAGAACTGAGTGCTTGTGTAATGACCCTGCTTCCTTTGCTTTGATGAACCTAACACAGCTATCCTATAAGAATCTGGTTCTCAAGTAAAAGAAGAAATAACTTGAAAAATTCAAAGCCATTGCTTTTCTCATGAAGCCCTCTTCCTCTTTTTTTCTGCTTATTTTAATTTTTTGCTGTTTTGCTGCAGGCAAATGACTCTGATCTTGTGCTTCTGGCCAGTCTCCCTCTCTCTCTTCTTGACTCTGGCTTGTGCTGGTGGATATCCTTTTCCTACTGCAGCAACACGTTCCCGTTGCTTCTCACCTAAGGATAACTGGGCCTGTTTGCTTTCGTAACCACTTTCCTTTAAAGGGAGAAATGATTTAAGCTTTACTTAAGTTTAACAGTGTCTTGGTAAGTGGAGGTTTAGGCAGTTTTGAATTTGCTTTTGATCTTTTTATTCCTCGGCTTCTCAGAAATACTTTTGAATTATTCAATGTGACCATATTTTTAACATAGAAAATTCATTTTAGTCAAGAATTTTTAAAAAGCATTTGTCTTGATAATGTTAAAAGAATACAGTATATTTACTGTTCTGTAAATTCTGACAGTAGCCTTAATTGGTTGAATTGTGTTATTTTAGAAATTGATCTTCTTTTGGAACTCACTGGTCATTTAGGAAGACTGAATAGCAGTTTTGGTAATTTGAGTACTGCCATGAAGTTTCTGATTCATGAAGTATTTGGAATTTAAAATAGGCATAGATCTAAAGTTTGCCACTTCCAGTCTTTTGCTCCGCTCTGTTATGTTCAGTATATGGTTCATGAACAAAGCTTGATGGTATGCTCCAGAGGAAGCAACTCCCATTTACAAAGAGTGCTCTGGCTTGAGTCCCAGCTTCACTGCCAAGGAGTCAGTGGAGAAGCCTCTTTTTGCTTCTTCATACATGACAGTGTTGAGCTTTACCTGATCCCTGTGCTCCTGGAAAACAGGCATGGTTAAGAAAACCTCCACCCTTTCGTGTTCCGGGGAAAGGCTTACTTCAAAGGACTTACATGAGACATAAGTCCCATAGGACTTACATGAGACTCCCAGATGCCCCCTTGTTACCTATGACAAGGCCAGACACAGACCTGTGTACCTGCTGACCAATCTGGCCAGAACGCCAGCCTGGGCCAGACTAAGCGGTCTCCCTCCCTAGGTCCCTGAGCTTTCGTCCACCACAGCCCTCCTCAGTGGCCCCTCTCGAGAATCTGCACACCTCAGGGAAAGTCGTTCCCTGAGCAGCTGTCCAGTCATGCCACCCACTTCCCCACACCTGCTTTCTAGTCTTGTTTACCCCTCCCTACAAAATCAAAGCCCTGTCTGGCCTGACCTGTGGGACTCTTGCAGAGTTGGAACATCCTCCCCATGGCAATAAGCCTCCTCTGCCTGTTGCAGTAATTTTTTGAATGAAGTCTCTCCTTACCTAAGTCCAGATTTGTTTGATTTAACGTATTTCATTTTTCAATTTTTATATTGGAATTAATAGATGACCTCCCTTCTTTTTTCTTTTTTTTTTTTTTTAAGATTTTATTTATTTATTTGACAGAGACACACACAGTGAGAGAAGGAACACAAGCAGGGGGAGTGGGAAAGGATGAAGCAGGCTTCCCGCCGAGCAGGGAGCCTGATGTGGAGCTCAATCCCAGGACCCTGGGATCATGACCTGAGCCGAAGGCAGACGCTTAACGACTGAGCCACCCAGGTGCCCCTGTTGACCTCCCTTCTTAATTATGGTCATTCAGAGGATAAAAAGAGAGTAGACTGGAAAGAAGAAAATAAGAAAGAGAGACAAAAAGCACAAGCCTAAGGGCATGTCATAATGTGATCTGTTAAGAGTGTCTGGCCTAAGGTGGCTCGTTTTTTAGCGTATATACTGCTCTATCCTATGTTTTGGGAGCTTGACATTGAAGGAGAACATCATAGGGCTTCTTGTTTGGTGTCTTCCTCAAAGTTTATGTAGTTCAGACAATGGTAAATTGTAAAACAAAATCTGCCATAAAATCAGTATCATAATCATATAATATTGGCTAAAATAATATTTTTTCTGTTTTTATAGGAACTATATTTAGCAGTACTAATTTTAGAAATGTAGGAGATTCTTATTTTGTTTTTAAACTGTTTATTACTATTTAAAATGTTTTTCCTTAACTTTTTGCACATATTTATAAGTTTGGCACAAACTATGAAGACTCTAAGGCTAAGAAAGAACACAGTGAAATTTTCTTTATACAGGCACTTTACAAATACTCTGATCTTTGCCGTACTAGGTAAGCTATTTAATTTTCTTATTATAATAAATTATTTTAGTATTGCATGTTCCTTCAGAGGTGACTCTTTTTGGTGTGTTTCAGCTTCTATAGTGTTTATGGTGTGGACAACGAAGACATTTAGAATTGCAAAATGTCAATCAGTAAGTATAATCTTCCTATTTAAAGTTTTCATTTTTAATTATACTATTTTGGGTAATTTTGAAGAATTTAGTTAGTGTTTGTAAACAGGTAATTTTAGTGGAGATTTTCAGTTTAGTTTGAATTATTTTACAGAGAATTATAAGAACTTTTGCCTCCTTTAAATGAATCTGAAAATATTCCTCCTAAATCTACTTGTCCAATTATGTTCTTTTCTCAACTTCCCCTTTATATATTTTGAAAAATAATTACCTTCTTATATAACATAAGGTAACAGGAAAGCTTTCTCTTCTTGCATACCATGAAATTGGGTTTTTGGTATCTAAATGGGACTGTAAACCTTAAGTCTGACATGTTTCTAAGGTGGTACACTCATTATGAACATTCAAGAGATACTCTCTGTGGGTTCTCTAGGTAGAAGGTACATTTCTTAGACTTAAAATTTAAAAGGCCTTTTTGGGGGCTTCTTGATTTAGAGCTAGTCCCTAGTTCTAAATAAACATTAGAGACAGCCCTCTGTGCATCCTAGACTTCTGCCTTAGGGATAATTTAGTGAGAGAAGAAACTGAACTTTCTGGAATTTCTTTTTTCTCCTCCTGTCACCTTAGGGTTTTTCACCTGGAGTTCTAAGTATATCTTTTGGATTTTTATTTTTGTTTTGTAAATCTTTCTGTTGACCGTAAAATTTTATGGAAAAGAATGTTTATAATGTTAAACAGCCCTTTAGAAACATTTCAAACAATGTATAATAAAATCTCTTGTCTTACTAAAAGCAAAATAACTTATTAGGAAAAATACTGCATCGAGATCTTCACGTCGGAAATTCTAATACCATCCATGTCAAAAGTACCCATTGTGAACTTGCTTCTGATTATCTTATTAACCTGCCTCATGACTATTCTCATCTAGAAAATAGGATTAAATGACCTCAGAAGCCCCTTTAAACACTAATTCTTTTTTTTTAAGACTTTATTTATTTGTCAAAGAGAGAACGCGCGCAAGCACAAGCAGGGGGAGTGGCAGGCAGAGGGAGAAGTAGGCTCCCCGTGAGCAAAGAGCCCGATGCGGGACTTGATCCCAGAACCCTGAGATCATGACCTGAGCCGAAGGCAGACGCTTAACCGACTGAGCCACCCAGGCGTCCCTAAACACTAATTCTTTATGATACTGTAGTATATAATTTGTGTTAGGGTTTTATTTATCTGATTGGTTATAAGGCTGAAGTAGGCATTCATGTTAATTTGATGAAGATAGCATTTCTTAGTTTTTATTTTCTTAAAAAAACATGTACATATTTGGAAGATGGACTGGTTGGAAAGATTTCATGAGTGTTTGTCATTGTACACTATTTGAATGGGAAATCTATCTGTGTTTATCAGAAAATTAATATTTCATGTTTGAATTGTCCTTGTTATAGGATTGGATGGAACGCTGGGTTGATGATGCATTTTGGAGCTTCCTTTTTTCACTTATCCTTATTGTAATAATGTTTTTGTGGAGACCATCAGCAAACAATCAGAGGTACCTAACATGGGAAAATTCACATTTGGCAAGCATTTGTTGATCACTGCTACTGTGTTCAAATAAAAACACATTTATAGAAACTGAGGCAGTAGTCTTCACTTTTAAAGGAGTACACAATCAACTAGGGAGACAGATATAATGTAAGACAGTGAAATAAGATGTATGAACTAGGAAGTCCAGGGGGAAGACTGAAGAGGGTTGAGGAAGCCTCCTTGAAAGGCAGCATCTTCCTCGAGGAAAGAAGCAGAACCGTGAAAAGCTGAGCTGAGAAAGAATGTACATTTTCTGAGGTAGTGGGGGAAAACATGGTATACCTTGGAGGTCATTGAGGCATGCATTTTGATTAATACTACTTACATTGGAGGGAAATAAAGCTTGAAAGGAAAAGTGGAACCAAAATATAAGGAGCTTGAGTTTGGTAAGTTCAGGTTGTACCATTGGCTGCATATGATAGGAAGGCCCACCTGCCCTTGCCTCACTCCTCTTCCCCAAGGAAAGGGCTGTGAAGTTTCTTGAATGCCTTTCTAAGGAAAAATGGAAAAGTATATACCAGTGTGTGTTTCTCCCTCTCTTTTTAAAAGTATATAGTAATTGGGACACCTGGGTGGCACAATCGGTTAGGCGTCTTGACTCTTGGTTTTGGCTCAGGTCGTGATCTCAGGGTGGTGAGATCAAACCCCGAGTCAGGTTCTACACTCAGTGCAGAGTCTGCTTAAGACTGTCTCCTCTGCCCCACCCCACTGTGCGAGCATGCACACACACTCTCTCTCTTGATGTAAAATAAATAGATAAATCTTTTTTTAAAAAGTATATAATAATTACAAGTACATACATACACATATACACCATTCTGCACCTTCTTGTTTAAGATCTATCTTTCCATATCATCTTGTATAGCTCTACCACATTTTTTTTTAAAGTAGGCTCCATGCTCAACATGGGGCTTGAACTCATGACCCTGAAATTGAGAGTCATATGCTGTACCGATTGAGCCAGCCAGCTGCCCCTAGATGTACCACATTATTTTTAATGGCTCTTTGGCGTTCCATAATATGAATGTAGCCTAATATGTAGAAGCAGTACCTAGTTATTAGGGACTAGTTTGTTTCTAGGATTATTGTTATTATCAGCAGTGCTTTCTGAATGTATTTCTGACCTAGCAAATGTGGCTTAGTCAGTAAGCTTTATTTTCACCAGTAAGATTAGCAATTTACCTTTTGTTAGGGGATAAGTTAACAAGTAGTGGGCAGGGAGGGTTTTTGACAGGGAGAAAAAAGTACATCAGGAAGTTCCTTTCCCTGAACATTGCAGAACTGCTTTCCAGAAAGATCTTACCCGTTTACACTTTCACCAGCAGGGCTTGGGAGCTCCAGTTTCACTGTTTCATCGCTGATAATCTTTCCTAATTTGAGAGTAAAATAATTGAATTTTTTAATTTGAATTTATAAGAAATTTTTTAATGTAAATATTTTTGTATGTAATGATGCTTTTAGGTATGAACTGAAAACCAAACAGGTTTAAATGCACTAGTAAAACTACTCTTCCTCGTTTCTGATGTAGATATGCCTTCATGCCGTTAATCGATGATTCTGATGATGAAATTGAAGAATTTATGGTACCATCTGAAAATTTAAGTGAGTGATATGTTTTCTTATTAAATAACCATTTAATTGTAACTTGTACCTTTACTTATGATGCAAAGTCACATTTTTTTCCTATTAAAATAATTTTAAAACTCTATCTGCCAAAACCCCTATTATGGTAGACAGTCACAAAAGGAAAAGTCAGTAATGAAATTTTCAAGATCCTTAATGTAGTTTGAGCTTTTGTTACCTGTTCACTTCTAAAGTCTAAGTATTAAAATAGATATACTGTTTCACACTAAGAATTTAGTTTACATTGTGCTTAGCTCCTAATAATCTTTTTCTTAATGATGATTCCTAAATTTCCTTGAATCACCTCTTCTTGCTCTTCAGAATTATATATGTAATTTTCTGTTCATTCCCAAAGCATTTCTCATTAGTTTTAGTGCTATTTTCATCTTTCAATTAATTTCTACATAGCATTTTATCATTTTATTAATTTTACCATAATACTTTAAACATTTGTTAAGGCAATATCATTACATAATTCAGTTGCTAAGAATAAGTAAGTGTAGAGCTATAACATGTTTATGAATTGTAACTCTCAATATTATTAAGCAGTCAGTACCACAAACTGATAAGAGAATCAGTGCAATCCCAATCATAATTCCAACTGACCTTAAAAAAGTACAAATGGTTAATCTGATTTTGTTTTGTTTTTTTTAAAGATTTTATTTATTTATTTGAGAGAGAAAGAGACAGAGAGAGAGGGAACACAAGCAGGGGGAGTGGAAGAGAGAGAAGCAGGCCTCCCACTGAGCAGGGAACCCGGCTCAATCCCAGGACTCCGGGATCATGACCTGAGCTGAAGGCAGACGCTTAACGACTGAGCCACCCAGGTGCCCTGGGAGAAGAGAATCTTAAGCAGACTCCCTGCTAAGCATGGAGCCCAACTGGGGGCTCGATCCCAGGACCCTGAGATCATGATCTGAGCTGAAATCAGGAGTCGGAAGCTCAACTGACTGCGCCACCCAGGTGCCCCAGTTAATCTGATTTTAAAATGTATGTCAAAAAGCAAGGACCTAGAAGAGCTCAAACATTCTTGTAGTTACAACATGGACAAATCTTGAAAACATTATGCTAAGTGAATCACAAAGCCAATCATGAAGATCACAAATTATATGATTGCAGTTAGATGAAAAGTCCACAAAAGGTAAATTCGTATAAGACAAAGTATATTGATGATTGCCAGGGGCTGGTGGAAGGAATGAGTAGGGAGTGACTACTGATGGGCATGGGGTTTCTTTTTAGGTGTATGAAAATCTGAAATTAGTGGTGATGGTTGCATAATTCCTTGACTATCCTGAAATCTGCTGAATTGTTCACTTCAAGATGGTGCATTTTATAGTGTGGGAATTTTATCTCAATAAAATAAAATTAATGGACTTATAGTAATTTCAAGACTTATAAAAATATCAAGTTATATTAATCAAGATAGTGTGGTTTGTGGTTTGGCAGAAGGATGGAAAAACACAGCAATGTATCAAAATAGAGTCCAGAAATAAATCCACACATATATGGTCAGTTGATTTTGTTGTTGTTATTGCATTAAGTAATAACATATTGAAGAATGTACTTTTACAAGTACCAAATTGATTCCATATAATAGGTTTCTAAAAGTTTTGTTTTTAAAAGGAATGCAACAGAGGCACCTGGGTGGCCCAGTCAGTTGAAAGTCCGACTCTTGATTTTGGCTCAGGTCATGATCTCAGGATTGTGGGATCCAGCCCCATATTGGGCCCCGTGCTGGGCGTGGAGCCTACTTGGGATTCTCTCTCCCTATCCCTCTGCCCCTCCCCCCTCTGAATGAATGAATGAAAAAAATGAATGAATGGAATGCAATAATTAAAGTAGCTTCAAACTGGAAACCTCATTTGTCAACTGATTTTTGACAAGGGCACCAAGACGTTATATGAGAAAAGAATAGTATTATCAACAAAGTGTGCTGGAACAACTAGATAAACACATGGAGGGAAAATCACCTAGACTCCTTACACAGATATCACATAATAATTAATTCAAGATGGACCACAGACCCTAGATGTGAAAACTTAAACTATAACTCTTCTGGGGGCCCTGGTGGCTCAGTCATTTAAGTGTCCAACTCTTGATTTCGGCTCAGGTCATGATCTCAGGGTTGTGAGATTGAGCCCCATGTTGGGTCCACACTGGGTCTGGAACCAGCTTAAGATTCTCCCTCTCCCTTTGTCCCTCCCCGCTAAAAAAGAAAAACTATAACTCTTCTGAAAGAAAACAAGAAAATATCTTTATAACCTTGGGTTAGATAATTTCATAGGACATTAGCAGTTACCATAAAATTTTAAAAACTGCTAAATTAGACTTCACAAAAATCAAAATACTCATCAAGAGAAACTTAAGGAAATGAAAGGCCAGGCTTAGACTGGAGTAAAAGATTATGTGTACATGTATCTGACAAAGGACTTGTATCCAGCCCTAGACTGGAATAAAAGATCCTCAGTACATATATCTGAGAAAGGACTTGTATCCAGAATATAAGTAAAATCCCTATAAATCAATTAAAAAAACTCAATTTGTAAAAAACAGAAAAATATTTGAATACACTTCACCAAAGAAGACAAAAGAATGACCAATAAGCATGTGAAAAGATGCTTGGTCATCAGGGAAACAAGTTAAAACCAGAGTGAGATACCACCACATATCCACCAGAATGGTTAAAATTTAAAAGACTGACAGCATGACATGTTGGTGAGGATGTGGAACAGTTATATTACTCAGACACTACTGGAAAGAATATAGAGTAGTAAGACTAATTTAAAAAATGATTTGGTTCTTAAAAAGGTAAACATATACCTACCATACAACCCAGCCATTCTACCCCAAGATATTTACCCAGAAGAAATGATAGATATGAAAGCGATGTTCACAGAAGGACACTGATGTACACTATTATTTTCAGCAGATTTATTCTTAATAGTTTAAAACTGGATATAACCCAATGTCCATCAACAAATGAATGGATAAAGTATTTGTAGTATACCACACAATGGGCTACTGTTCCATATCAAAAGTAACCAACACTACCGCATAAATAAATCTCAAAACCTTTATATTGAGTGAAAGTAGCCAAATCTAAAAGAATATAGAGTCCATGGATTATGGTTCTATATATGAAGTTCCAGAACAGGCAGAACTAAGCCATGGTGATTATGTAAATCAGAACAATGGTTGCTTCTGGTAGGATTAGGATTGACCAGAAAGGAATTTAAAGAACCTTATATAATGTTGAAAATGTTAAATGTCTTGACTGAGATGGTAGTTACACAAGTGTGTATGCTTGTAAAATCTCTTAGACTGTACACTTAAAATTTGTGTATTTTATTATCTATGTTGTACCTCAATTTTAAAAATCAGTGTATTGCCCCATTAAGAGAAGAGATCTCAAATGTTGGGATTTTAAACGCCTCACAGAAACATTTTTTGATCAAGGAACCTCATTTTCATTCATTGTATCAACTTATAATCGTAACATACCAATTGACCTTATTTATGGAGAAGCACGATTTGCAAATTATTGTAATAACTAAAGTGATTAGTAATGGGGCAGAGATTACGTGTCAGGCACCTTATATACGCTAACTTGTTTAATGCTCTTGTTTAATGAGGTGTAGATATCAGTATTATCCCATTGTGTTTCTGGGGATGGTGAGTCACAGAAAGTTAACTGCTTTGCCCAGGGTTGCATAGGGAGAGCCAGAATCCTGGTGGGGCAGTCTAGTTCCAGAACTCATGCCCTTAACCTCTGCTCTGAAACTGGTGGCAGAAAGGAGAGCCTGGTCAAATAGGAAGAAAATCCGTCTCGCTCCCATTGTATTTTTATCATAGGCACATTCCAAAATGTACACATCAGAGAAGTAAAAGCACAGCCAAAGATGTGTTTTATTATTGAATATGATACTATAAATTCTATAGATTTTTAAATCCATAAACTTTAAAATGTATTGAAACTCTCTAAGGAAATATGTATATGTTTACTTGTTTGTTTAAACTCCTCTAAAACTAGGGGCGCCTGGGTGGCTCAGTCGTTAAGCGTCTGCCTTCGGCTCAGGTCATGATCCCAGGGTCCTGGGATCGAGCCCCGCATGGGGCTCCCTGCTCAGCGGGAAGCCTGCTTCTCCCTCTCCCACTCCCCCTGCTTGTGTTCCCTCTCTCGCTGTCTCTGTCAAATAAATAAAAATCTTTAAACTCCTCTAAAACTAGAATTCAAACTAGCCTCTTGAAAACCTAGTTGTTATTGCAGACATTCGTGAAGTCTGTTAATTTTTGCCATCCCTCCTACATTTCCAAGTCATGTTAAAGCCAGCACCCTGCCCGAAGCTTCCGCTATTAACTTTCCTTTAAATATATACATATATAAATAATTAGTATATGTAAAAATCTCTCTATATATAAATCTACATATATAAAGATATATATAAATCTCTGTTGGGCTGTTAAATATGAGATTATGAAAGAAAATATTTTATAATTTATTTCTCTCCATAATGTTTCTCATTATAGCTGAAGGAATAAAATTAAGAGTCTCAAAAACGGTTTCCAACGGAACAGCTAAACCTACTTCTGATAATTTTGTAAGTATAGTATGTATTTAATAGCGTCTGTGTCACATTCATTGTCAGGAAAACATTCATAACACCCAGTGTTACCAAGCAGCGATACCGGTTAAGGGCGACGGCTGTAACTGCAGTAGCTGCCGGCTCCCGGGGCGCCATTCTTGGACCAGCATGAGCATCACCTGGGAGCTTGTTCGACACGCAGGCTCAGGCGCACCTCAGACCTACTGAATCTGAATCTGCTTCTTCACAGGATCCTGTAGATGACTCATATGCACATTAAAGATGGAGAAGCTTTGACGTAGTAGAAGCTTGTATTAATTTTTCCACATTTTAAAGTGATTTTTGAAGGCATTTCAGATAACGTTTGTTATCTGTTAGGAAAGGACTTTATGTATTGCCTATGCAGTTAACAAAATTAGCATTTGTTATAGAACTGTGGAAGCTTGAAAAAATGGTAAAATAGAGAGTAGAGATGAGTTTTTTAATATTTTAGGCATATTAGGCACAGCGGAAGTGCCTCTCATACAGTTTTATATTCTGCTTTCTTATAAGTGTGTATGTTGTGATTAATAGAGTATAAAACTTATGTATGCTTTTAAGTTCTGACAGGATAGATGATCCATGAGAACAGTCTGATCTGTTGGTTTGGTAAATTTTTTCATTTTTATTTTTGGTAATCAATAATTTCTTAAAATGTGTTCTTTGAGTAGTTTTATGGTGATTTAAACTTTAAAAATTACAGCAGTTTTAGAAAGATAATTATCATATGATCCCACTGATATGTGGAATTGAGAAACAAGGTAGAGGATCATAGGGGATGAGAGGAAAAAATGAAACAAGACAAAACCAGAGAGGGAAACAAACCGTAAGAGACTCTTAATCTCAGGAAACAAACTGAGGGTTGCTGGAGTGGAGGGGGGTGGGAGGGATGGGGTGGCTGGGTGAGGGACACTGGGGAGGGTATGTGCTATGGTGAGCGCTGTTGTGGATTGTGTATGACAATATTGTGTATGACTGATGACTCACAGACCTGTACCTCTGAAACAAATAATACATTATATGTTAATTAAGAAAAATTAAAACAGTTTTAATTATCTGGTGTTAGAGCTATTAAACTTTAACTTCATTAAGATATTTTCCTTTTATTTTAGGGATATGTCTCAGTTTATTTTAAAACTCAATGCTTGCAAACACATCAAGGGAATACTTTATTTCTCTAAATTAAGGGTAGTCAGCTCTTGATCAGGAGCCTTATCTCATGACTTATTTCTCCTTGAGACTTGCTCAGAGAATTGGGGTTCCTATTAATACTGGCTCAGTTGCTTTGTCTCTCTCCTAGGTGAGCAAGATGTGATTAATACTAGAACCAGAGTATTCCATGTAGCCAAGTAGATCACAGAGAAACATTTTGATTTACTTTATTTTATAAATCAAAATATTTAATATGCATTTTTTCTTTCTCCCAGTGAGATAACCATAAGCAAGTTTCTGTTAAAAAACAGATACCCTCACTGACCTACTTTCCTTTTCTTGTCTCCAGAGAGATGAGCATAAATATGAGACCGAAATAAATCGGCTTTTGTAAATTTAGAGTATTTGTACTGTCATCTTTTTCTGTTGAAAAATTATAAACTCGGGGCGCCTGGGTGGCTCAGTTGGTTAAGTGCCTTCGGCTCAGGTCATGATCCCTGGAGTCCTGGGATCGAGTCCCACATTGGGCTCCCTGCTCTGCAGGGAGTCTGCTTCTCTCTCTGACCCTCCCCACTTTCATGCTCTCTCTATCTCATTCTCTCTCTCAAATAAATAAATAAAATCTTTAAAAAAAAAAAAAAGAAAAATTATAAACTCATTATAATAGAACTAGAACAAATTAGGAGGCATAATGAATGCTAGGAGCAAAAAGCCAATAAAAATCAATATTCTTGCTATTTTCTGTCTTACAAATCAACTGTGTTTCTACCGTGTTTTTTCAGGACAAAAAAAATAACACCTTGCATCTAAAGAAAACTAAGAAGTACAAAATTCCAAAGTTCAAATTTTTGTTTGGCTATTTAAGAGAATACTGGCATAATTTCTATGTGGCGTAAGTGCCAACTTCTTAGGATATGTAGAAATGCAGAGAATCATGCATTTGAATTTTAGTGCTTAAATTTATACATTATGTTTTAAAATTCTACTTTCAGGTGATACTAAGTAAATGCTAATATTTAAATAATTTATTTCTACAGGATGAAGATTTGAAGTGGGTGGAAGAAAATATTCCCTCTTCATTCACAGATGTGTAAATATCCCCTGTTAAAGTTTGAGTCTAAAATTTAGGTTATCGTATAAAGAGATAATTTTCATACTTTGTCATGTGCTTTTGGAACATCATACCTCCATATGTTTTTATAGGCCCCCATCACTAGCAAATGACTGGTTTCATGTCAGACTACAAAGAAAACACAGCCCTGCCTTTTTCTTTCTCCTCCATTTTTCCCTATACAGCAAGTACTTTAATACCTATGGCCTGTAACCAACTCCAGCCTTTTCTGATCTAAGTTTTTCAGGATTAGGATCATTTTATTTCGTTTCAACTTTCTATTATGGAGACGTTCAAACATATGTAAAACATTTTTTTTCAAACACATGTAACCACAATACCATGTATGGTGGGGAAGTCATTGGAGGAAAACATGAGCATCGGAAAAATAGAGTGCAGAGAAAGCCCCTCAGGAACTTTGAGCTAATCAGGATCTAGGTCCTGCCTGACAGAAGAATTCTATGTAGCTATTTCCGCCACAGAAAACAGTAGGACAGCCAGATATGATAACGTTTTCATATACTATTCTTTCCTTTCCCTGCTCCCATTTACTTCCTATTCAGACAGTTCCTGTCAGAGTATGAAATTCTGTTTGCATGTCATAGGATAATTTGAATGGACCATGAATAACATATGATGCAGTCTATTATAAGATAGACAATATGGCTTTTCCTTAATCTCTGACAAGCCATAAAGGACACAGCTTAGCAGAGTTCACCTCCCTCTTCAGTGTACTCAGTACATCTTGATAAGTTTTAGTCATTAACCTCACAGAGGAGCTATTTTAAGATTGCTAGTGTTTATCTCCAGACAGAGTGCTGAGCACCCAACCGTTGTCTTCTGGATCTCTCAGGTTCTGGTTCATGTTTCCCCTAAAACAGTCTTCTCCCCTGGATTTTCCTTAATTGTAATATTACAAGCAGTCTCGCCCGGCCCCTTTCTCATACCTGGCTTGTCTCCCAGTTCTCTTTCTTCTGCCCTCACCTTGGCCTGCTCTAGATCTAAGTGGCGTCCTCTGGAGTCTTGCTGTGATGGCACTTGTATGTTGCAGCTCCAGCACATAGACTTTGCTCCCCCTCTCAGTGAGGGAGAGCCATCACTCATCGATGCTCTACACTTGGCTTTTCTTTTTAGCCATATTATCTTTCCCAAGCAAAGGTTATATTGTATAACTCTCTCTTCAGTACCTTCACCGGTAGACATCCAGTCAGTAGTAATGATGATATGGGAATTAAACAGATACTTGATTCCATAAATACCACCTTTCATAATACGTTGACTCATCCCTCTTTTTTTTTTAATATATATATTTAAGGTGTACGTGATCCATTTGCTCAACATACGCATAGTGAAATGATTACTGTAGTCAAGCTTATTCATCCCTGTTAAGTTCTCACAAAAGCACAGGGTATCAGTTAGATAAGACATCACTACTCAGATACATGTCCAACTGTTGAAAGTGAAAAATAACAGGGGCTTAAAAAATAAATCCGTAGTTGGAGGTCAGTTGTGTTTGGAATTATTCATTTGTATGGTGTATTCATTGATATTCTTCCAACATATTTGCCTCTAGAATTGGTCATCTTGCCTTGTTTCCATTTTGAAGTTACAATTATTTTCCCATTTCAGTTTTTAACTGAAATTTTTTTAAGTATAGCACACATTCTGGAAAGTATAGAATCCTAAGCTCCAATAAATTTTCAATATGAGCACATTCATGTAACTAGCACCTAGATTAAAAAAAACAGAACATCACCAGTGCCCTAAAAACCCCTTTGTTTCCTCCCAAATCACAACCCCACTTTCCAAAATGTGCTGCTATCCTGGTGTCTCATAACTGTAGATTACTTGTGTCAGTTTAAAAAATGTATGCCTCACTAATCCATCCATTTTCTTGGCTGTATAGTATTCCATGTGTGACTATAGTAATTTATCCATATGGGTTATTTTCAGTTTGGGGGCTATTAAGAACAATATGAAAATTCCTCTCCATGTTTGTTGGTGAACGTAGGTGTTTATTTCCATTGGTTGTGTCTATCCAGGAATGAGAATTTGTAGATTACCAAATATGCCTATATTCAGCTTTAATACATACGCTAGCCTTTTAATAACATTGTCATCTGTTTTTGTTTTGTTTCAGAGCTCTTCCAGTATTAGTGGATTCAGATGAGGTAAAACATATTTTTTGCTTATTTTCTTGGTGCTGTTATTTTCACAAAGTAGAAATGTATTTCAGAAAGAAATTCTAGAACTTTATAAAATGATTACAAATTGAGCAGGTTGGAAGATGGTGCACTGATTTGCCAGTAAAGTGTAAAGGAGCTCGATCCTCATTTAAAACAGGAGCAAGGTAAACGCTTGTTGGTATGAAGGAAGGGAGAATTATTTTATAAGATTTCAAGTCTCTGATTTTCTAACATCTTGTACCTTGGTAAGAGTTTAGAATACTTTAAGATGGCAGTTTGTCTAAATTAATCTCTTATACTTGAGATATTTTGTTGGGGTATTAAATAGAGTTTCTGTCTGATTTTCATTTACTAAGCAGGAGACTTGAATAGAGGATGTGGATTTGAGAAGGTTTGGGGGAGAAAAATGAGTTATGGATCATCTGGACATTGAAGGGTGGCCCAAGACGGAAAGAAGTCTGAATTGTAAGAATTAAAGGGTGGATGTGGGGAGCAGGAGCTTACAGGAAGGAACAGTAGAGGAACATGAGTGGTAGCTGAGGCGTGGCTTCGGTGGTGGCTAGGGAACAGGACAGAAGCTGCTGCTGTGTTGACTAAAGGTAAGGGAGGTGACCGGCTGCAGCAGGTTGATCTTGACGGTAGCAGGAAGTTTTGAGGAGGGTGCAGTAGACTTGCACCTGGCTACAAAGCAGTTGAACTTAAGGATTTAGAACTCTACGGAAAGATACACCCTGGAGAATTGCTTTTAAAAGGGCATTTAGAGGATTCATGTGATAAATAATTTTATAATTTCAAAATATATGAATTGTGTAAAGTGAGGCAAATCCCCAGATGAACTATGCCTAGGAAATCCATGTTAGCCCCATCCCTGCCTCTCACCAGTAATTCTGAACTCCAGACTTTTTCCAGCTAGCAGGATGTTCAAGTTTTCTGAACTTGCCAACAGATATCCACCATACGTCACTAGAAGTGTGGATTGTCCGGTGTTTATTTTCTGTATCTTAGATATTTCTGTGTGTATCGTGGAATATACTTAGTCCCCCACAAAACTGTGACTGTTGAAAGATTAGAGAATTTTGTTATGTTCTGGAAGGAGCATCAACATTTGCAAGCATGTCATTTTTTTTTTTTTTTAAGGAAATCATGACCAGATCTGAAATGGCAGAAAAAATGTTCTCGTCAGAAAAGATAATGTGATTGGAACCCATAGAACTGAAACCAGGTTAATGGTGAGAGACTTCCTCAAGACTGAAAGAGAGCTTTGTTGTGATATAGTGCAGCAAGGTTTTATTGCATTATCTTGGAAATCTGTGTATTACAACTAAGAATTCAGGTGGTAGGAGGGTTCTGCGACCGTTTTAAGCTGCTCTGGAATGTCGGCTTCTTGTCCATTAATTGCCTGGATTTCGAAATAATCTAAGAAAAGTATTATGATAAAGAAATATGCCCAAATGCCCTTAGCTGAGAGGTGGCAGGGACGTGGATTTGGGTCTTCTCTTTTCTCTGGAAAATATATCAATTCCAGACTTAAAAATACTTTTTACATAAATACTCCTACTATTCTTCCACTACCCTTTGAGGTAAATGATGTGATTCTTCTGTAGTATGGTAAAGCAGCATCTCCATCTCTTGGGTGTGTAGTTACTAGATGCAAAATAATTTTCTTTGACTTTTATACTGAAGTGATTTGAAATTAAGTAAAACTTGGTTAGCCTTAGAACATAAGCATGTTTATATGGTTAGCTTTGTTGTGTGGGTGTGTGAGGCTGTGGGTGTGTATACGTATTCATACGGGTCCACACAAAGTCCTTGTCTGTAAATATCACTGTGCACACCAAACCGCAGAGTTGGGTCCCCTCTGTCTGGGCTCAGGGGAACACAAGAACACAGGAAAGAGGTCTTGATGGTCACTTCCAAGGATCTGCTCTGCCATTGTCCCCTCACTCAGGCCATATGTGCACGTGCTGCTGCGGAATCTGTCTGGGGCAGGTGCTAGACATGTCGCCACATCGCAGTTTCTCTCCGGCAAGCTGGGGGACTCATTACCAGTGACCCTTGTAGACACCAGAACTTCTTTACATAATCTTGGTTTATTTGGTTTCATAATGAAACATATGTTTATCTGCACAGTATATCACTATTAATCTTGTAATTAATTTCTTAACCTTCAACCATGTTTTACATATCATTTTGTTACATTATATATGTAATACATGATTTGAAAATTTTTTGTTTTAATATTTTTTTAAGTGCAGAACATTCTAAACTTGAAAGGTAGTTGAATGTAGAATGTTGGAAATGTGAATGTTTTGCTGCTTTCATGACCAAAGATACAGGGCTAGTGGACATTTAGAATAGGAATAAAAGTTAGAATCTTGTATATCTTTCTTTGAAGAGGTTCTAACCTTGTGAATTGAGAATGACTTCAGAGAATTTTGACTGAGAAGCATTTAAAGCTTTAACCAGTACAAACACTTAAGTATAACTGTTAATTTATTTTCATTGTGAGCCACAAAACAAAATTTTTTCTTTCAAGAGCCTACCTTTTCAATTTATTTCTCATTTACTCTTGTCATAGGAGTTAGCAAAAAAAAAAAAAAATTCTAGTAATAATGTGTCTTGAAAGATACTTTCAAATTTATTTTTGATAGAGAACACTGAATGGTTTGGGGCATCCTTCCTAGGAAAAGAATGTCAGTTAGTGTGGGTTCCATTCCTTATTTCCATTTCTGCCACAATAATGGGCCCCCACCCACTACATTTCCCAGCATTTATGTCCATTCTGGCTTTGGTATATTTTACCCTGGGCCCAGTTGTTTCAGAGCCGGAGGTGACCCTGCCTTCTTATTCCTAACATTTTTCTCTACTACCATTCCCAGATTTTGAGGCAGACCCCCAACTCATCATATGACTCCAGCTGAAGTTTGAAATACAGGGTCCTGGGCTTCCAGCCTGTAGGAGCTGCAGATGTAGTGGGGCAGGAGTGGGGCATCGATTGTGAGCACAGGGGACACTGCCTCTGACATAACCTCAATAGTGGGTATAAAAACATCTCTGCGGCTGGAGTGATAAAGGATGCGACGTGTATAGCTCAGCTACAGGCTGAAAAGCAAACTTTTCTCATCTTCTAGAGAAAGCAGGTTTCCCTCCTGATAACCTTGTCAGAAATGTTGTTTTTCCAAGGGCATATATCTGTCACTTTCAGTGATAATTGTGTCGTCAGTTGATGTCTCTTGACCTGAATTGAGTATTCCTATGGAAGGTCCTCTTAGCCCCCTCATATAAATAGGAGGGGGTGTCCTAGGGCTGTAGCTGTGGTTCGTCTGAAGGACACTGGGGAAAAGTGATACCTGGGGCCATTGTACAGCCCTTTATCCCAGCTTCTGCACAAAGTGTCCAGAAACTGGCCATCAAAGCTTTTGAGTTTATCAGATCAGTTTATTCTTGGGATGCCACCAAGATGGGTCTCATTATAAATGAAGGAATCTGAGAAGAGTCCAGTTTTATGTGTTTCTAGACAAAATGCTTAAGTGTTCTAATGCAAGTCATGTTAGATTTATATGATGTGTGAAATTTGCTTACAAGGGAATTTTCATGATTTGAGTTAGATTAGCATTTAATTATCTGCTTTAAAGGATAGTTAATTTATTTCAAAAATAAAAAATAGATGAATATGTGAATTTTTTAAGACTGAGAGATGATGTCCTTTACTTTTCCTGTAAAGAAGATAATTTTTAAATCTTTCATATCCTGTAGAGAAAACCAACTTTTCCTCTGTGATACAGTACATTATGTTTGCACTACTATAATGTCAAGACTGAAAGTATAAAAAATGTACATATAAGATTGATTTTTATATCTTTTTTTAAAAAGGGGTTTGAGGTGCCTGCCTGGCTCATTCAGTAAAAAATACGACTCTTAATCTTGGGATCGTGAGTTCGAGCCCCACGTTGGGGGTAGAGTTTACTTTCAAAATAAATAAAAGGGGTTTGAGTTTGTTGCACTAAGCTATATATGACTAGTTTAGAGAGATGTTATGCTAGATTTAAAAATCACTAGTTTTCTTAATGTGTCTTTGTATGATCAACAGCATGCAATAAGCAATACAAAACACCAAGCCTTATACTTACAAGAAAGAAGTTTAACATATTGATAAAGTTCTAAACATATCAAATGTATATAAGTGACAAAAGTAGGATTTTAAGGAAATGTACAGTATCTATAGAAGCTCAGTACTGCATTAAGAAACTTCTTTAGAACTAGGAAAGCATTCATGTATTTGAGGAGAAAATTCAGGGGTTTGAGAAGTTCTATTTTTCTATTTAAAAGGGTTAAATTATTGTATAATTTGGAAGAAGTTGCTTTGGATGTAGGACAAAACTGTTTCAAAGATTTTTGTTTGAAACGTTGATGTATTTTTGTGCCTTAATATTTGTTCTGACTTTTAATAAAATGCTTTCTGAAATTCTGGATGGTTGATTCTAATATCTGTTAGTGCTAGATTATGTAGAGCTGCAGGATATGTAGACCCAAATAGATGGCAGGCTTTAAACAAAAGTCTTAAGACAGGAGATGCACTAATTAACAAATATGGAAAAGTGTTCAACCTCAGTAGTGAGCAAAGAAATGCAAAATATGAGGCCCCTGGGTAGCCTCAGTCGGTTAAGCGTCCGACTTTGGTTTCGGCTCAGGTCATGAACTCAGGGTCGTGAGATAGAGCCCCGTGTCGGGCTTTGCGCTCAGCAGGGAGTCTGCTTGAGATTCTCTCTCCCTTTCTCTTTGCACACTCTCTCTCTCTCAATAAATAAATAAATAGGGGTGCCTGGGTGACTCAGTTGCTTAATCATCTGCCTTCAGCTCAGGTCATGATCCCAGGGTCCTGGGATCGAGTCCCTCTTTGGGCTCCTTGCTCAGCAGGGAGCCTGCTGCTTCCTCTCCCTGCCCCACACCACCCCCCATGCTCTCTCTTGCTACCTCTCTCTCTCAAATAAATAAATAAGATCTTTGAAAAATAAATTTAAAAATCTTTTTAATGCAAAATAGAAGATGGGGGAATTTTAAAAATTAACAGGTTTATACTAACACATTTGTAAAATCTGTTTGCTTGCAAAGTCTGATGAAATGAACACACTCATTAATGATAGTAATGTACTTGATTCAGTCTTTGTGAAAAGAAGTTCAACAATGTGTTTACGACCTTTGGTTGCTGCCAATTCTGGTGATGTTTTTAAAAATGATTCAAACTATAGAATAAGGCTTCTGCATAAAAATTTTTATTATAGCATTATTTAAAGTGGAGACAGAATTAGAAACAAACTGTCAACAATAGAATAGTAAGTGAATTATGGTCTAGCCAGATACTTTATGGGATACTGCAACCATTAAGTTACGAAGAATTCATAAGAACATAGAAAAATACTTGTAAGATACAAAGTCACTGTTGTGAACTCCTATCCATGAAAACACAAAGTAGAGAAAGGATTGAGTGAAAATGCACCACAATGGCATTCCTGGTTAATGTTTAGATTTAGCTAAGCTGTGGTCACAAGGTGATTAAACATTTCAGAAGGTTAAGACAAAAAAGTTTATTTCTTGGTCATGCAACAGTTCTGGGGTGGGTATAGAGGTGGGCAAGGCAACCTTCCCCCACACATCCCTCAGGGTCCCAACGTTTCTCTCTCTTGTGGGCCCTCCAGCTCCTAGGCCTGTCATCTGCATGTAGCCGACAGAAGGAGAAAGGACAGCCTGGGAAGTTTTGTGGGGCAAAACCTGGAAGTGTTCCTCATCACTTCCGAGCATATTCCATGGACAAACAGTCACATGGCCACACAAAGTGCCAGGCATCTGGGAAATAAGAGCCATGCACCTGCCTACTGTTCTACTCTACGAAGGAGAGAATGGATTTGGGGGACAGCTAGTGGCTTCTGCCACAGATTCTTTGGGAGCAGTGGACAGAGGAGACAAAAACTTCTGCCTTTCTATTTTCTAAGGTAAACATACGGAGATATGGTGATAGTCCATAAGTAGGCTATGTGATATCAGAAAATCTAGAAAAGCACATGGTGTCAGAACACAGCTTAATTCATTAATAAATAAAATCCGTCCTGCCCCAAGTAAGTAGATGGAACATGGAGAACATTCTTGGAAATTCTCCCAGCCTCGGGAGTGGCCAAGATGGGTATCCCCCTGAGGAGAAGGAGACCTGTTGTAATAACAGTGCTGACAGTTTAGGGAGGGTTGGGAGTGCTCACAGAGTGGCAGGCTCTCTTAACCATTGTAGTCTCCGTAGTCAGTAAGGTAGGTGTAGCCAGTGAGTTTATAGATGAGAAAACAGACTGAGCATGGCTGAATAACTTGCCCAAAGTCACCCTCCTAGCAAATGGAAAGCTAGTATAATACTGGTGGGAAATACCCTTGAACGGTTTCTACAAAGTCCTGGCAGAGAGGATGTACATGGTTGCTTGTTAGAGGATTAAGGTCATGTATCTGAAGTGCTTGGTGCTCAGGCCTTCACAACACAGCGAAGTTATAAAAAATGCATCGGCGATTGTCATGGAGGCTACTGAGACCCAGCTGAAATAAAGTTCTCCCTATGAAATTCACATTCTAAGATTTATTTACGTGTGTTGCAATGGAAGTTTCCCAGGGCAAGTTATTATTGCCCCTTAAGTGATAGTGGATTTACTATTTACTGCTTAATTTTTACGATTTACTACTATTGCTAAATTCCTATTAACATAAGCTGGTATGGTTCTGATTCAGATGTAAATAATTTTGACAATATTTCCTTTAAATCATTGTGGAAAAGTAGTAAAAAAAACTGCAATGGAAGCTTATGTACAGGAAAACTTTTAAAAGCTATCCAGCAGATGGTGCCAAAGTAATTTCTCTGGAGAGTTCTGGTCTGTAATTCCTGCCTTTAACATTTTCTTTAATTTACTTACCAAATGCGATTAAACAGATTTAGCGATGAAATAAAAAACTTTTTAAAAATGTACACAAAGGGGCACCCGGGTGGCTCAGTCGTTAAGCGTCTGCCTTTGGTGCAGGTCATGGTCCCAGGGTCCTGGGATCGAGCCCCGCATCGGGCTCCCTGCTCAGCGAGAAGCCTGCTTCTCCCTCCCCCTGCTTGTGTTCCCTCTCTCGCTGTGTCTCTCTCTGTCAAATAAATAAATAAAATCTTTAAAATAATAATAATAATAAAAATAAAAATGTACACAAAGAGTACTGCCATCCCTGGGGAAAAAAAATAATGTATTATTCTAAAATGCATTTGTGGATTTCAAGTTCTGATAATGGAGAAGTACCTTCGATTGGACCAAACTTCCCTACAAATAACAACTCTCCACAAAATTTAAATGACAACTACGTGAAGACATTGGCGACAGACACAAAGCAGGGAGGCATAGGAAGGGATTCAACACTTGGATGAAGGGAACTGCACTGGGTGATTTCCCTGTTTTTTTATGGCTTTTTCACTGATAGCAGGCCACAGTTCTTGCCAGGTATAGAGATTAAATCTGGGTATAAACCCTGATCTTTTCCTTGCTGAACTAGAAGACAGAGATTAGAACTGCAGTAGCTGGGAAGTTAAAGAATTACCGAAAGAGAGAAACACAAAGAAGGTAAGCACCACATCTGTGTATAAATCTCCCAAATTACTGGCTCACCCTCTACAATGCATGTACGGGACAGACTCCATGCAACCCATCCAAAGCTAAGAAAGTAGAACTGAGATTTCTAACATAGGAGACAAAGTTTGATTTGAGTCCAACCCAGTAAACCGCCTGCTTAAGAAAATGATGTGGGGGTGACGTCAGAGATAACAAGGGACTAAGGACCTCTGGAAGTTTGTCCCTTCATAAAAACAATGAAAAACTCATAAAAACTTTCAGAATTAACTTTCAGAACTCTGGAAATTAACCAGTCTTGCAGCAACCTAAGGAGCATTTATGCAAGAAAAAATGCCTGAATTTCAGTAAGAACACCAAGCTTTCCTTCCATCTGTCCTACTCCCCTACCCTGTTCCCCAGCACGCAGTGGCCTTCAAAATTAAGGGCCCACATTCCCAGTACTGCAGGGAGCAGAATGGAGCTGGAGATCTTTCAAAATCTCATTTCCAAAGATTTGGCATTCATTGACTGGTCTAGTGGTTCCTTGGAATTCACCACTAGAAAGGCTTGTCTTTATCTGACCTGGGCCAGAGCTTGACCAGTGTTAAAAGGTTTTTCCTTGGGGACATTTGTTAAAAGACATTTGCAGTCAAGTGTTTTAATGTTGTAGCTGCCCAAGGCAATAAATAACAATGGAAGCAAACAATAGACTAACCAAAAGCCTCAAAAAGTAAAACTAAAAAGAAAAGCTCCAATGTATTTCTGGGAATCTAAAAGGCCACATGTATATGTAGGGCTTTGCACAGCAGAGTATAAACAGGAAGTGAAGGTTAAGGCAGAGTTGTAAACCGGCTGTATGAGAGTTGAAGATGTGTCTTACCATAGACACAAGCACCTTGACAAAGACCAGGAGATTTGTTGGTTCCAAGAATTTAAGGAAAATTCTGTCCAATAATTAATAATTAGCTGACCACCAATAACTGAATAAAGACTTCAGTGGCCATATATTACAAAAGATATAGATGTTACAGAATTAGTTCAGAGAAGTCACTAAACAAACATAACAACAAGCAGCAACAACAAAAAACCCTAGGGAGAGGGAAAAATCTGATTTCCAGAGGTGCCACATTATTTAAAATGTCCAGTTTTCACCAAAGAATTATGACACACAAAAAAAAATAAGGGGGAAAAAGCAATTGATAGAAAATGTTCGTGAGAAAGACCAGATGTTGGACTTACTAGACAAGCACTTTAAGTCAGCTATTTTATTTACTTTTTTAAAATTTATTTATTTGAGAGGAAGAGTGAGTGGGAGAGAGAGTGCATGCACAAGCTGGGAAGACACAGAAGGAGGGAGAAGCAGACTCCCCGCTGAGCAGGAAGCCCAATGCGGGGCTCGATCCCAGGACTCTAGGATCATGACCTGAGCAGAAGGCAGATGCTTAACCAACTGAGCCACCCAGGTGCCCCTAAGTCAGCTATTTTAAATATGTTCAATGACCTAAAGGAAACTATATCAAAAGAACTAAATGAAACAGCTCACCAAATAGATAATATCAGTAAAGAAATAACAATTAAAAAATGAGCCAGTGGGGCTCCTGGGTGGCTCAGTCAGTTAAGCATCTGCCTTCGGCTCAGGTTGTGATCCCAGGGTCCCGGGATCGAGCCCCGCATCGGACTCCCTGCTCATCAGAGAGCCTGCTTCTTTCTCCCTCTCCCTCTGCCCCTCCTTTGCTTGTGCTCTGTCTCGCATGTGCTCTTTCTCTCAAATAAATAAATGAAATCTTTTTTAAAAATGAGCCAAATAGAAAGGAAATAGAAATACTTTTCTGTTGAGAAGTACAATAACCGAAATGAAAAATTTACTACAGGCTCAATAGCAGTTTTAATCAGGCAGAATAAAGAATCAGTGAACTTGAATATAGGTTAATTGATATTATTCAGTCTGGGGAATAGCAAGTAAATAGAAAAAAGAAAAATGAACAGAGCCTCCGAGGTCTGTAGATCATCATCAAACATATCAATATATGCATAATGGGAAAATCTGAAAGAGAGGAGAGTAGGAAAGTGGTAGAAAGAATACTTGAAGAAATAACAGCTGAAAACTCACCAACTTGGTGATAAACATTAATCTACACATCCAGGAAGATCAGCAAACTCCAAGGGGTATAAACTCAGAGATCCATACTGAAATACATCATAATCAACCTAGCAAAAGACAAAGACAGAATTTTGAAAGCAACAAGGGAGAAGTGACTTATCACATACAAGGAATGCTCAATAAGATTAAAAGCTATTTTTTCATCAGAAAACATGGGGGCAAGAAGGCAATGGGATGACATATCCAAAGTAGTGAAAGGAAAAAAAAAAACACCTGCCAACCAAGAATTTAATATCCAGGCAAACTATCCATCAGAAATGAAGGAAAAATAAAGATACTCCCAGAAAAACAAAACCAGAATTCTTTGCTAGCAGTCCTGCCCTACAAGAAATACTAAAGAGAGTACTTCAGGCTGAAAAGACATAACACTAAACAGTAACTTGAATGAAGCCATAAGTGGTACCAGTAAAGGTAATTATGTAGATAATTACCAAAGACAGTATAAATGTATTTTTTGTTTGTAACCCCTTTCCGTGTTATCATTTCAAAGAAGAAACTTCTGGCTCACTTCCTTGATGTAGTGTGAAAGCGTGATGTAGAGCCTCACACAGGGCTGTGCCCCAGGTTGGCACTCAAAAAATATTTGTGTAATGAGTGAATTGGACCAATCACTGCACTCCTTCTAGATCACCCCCTACCCCTGTTCCTACCTAATTATTCCAGGTCAGGCTAACATGCTGGGTTTTGTTCCTAGGACCCTTTGAAGGTGTTTGGTGGGGGCCGATGACATTTAGAATCACAGATGTGGGGTGAAGGTGGGAAAGGGAGAGAAGCAGACCCAAATGGGCCAACAGGCAAAATAAGCATATGAACTCCCCCATAGGGTAAGCAACATGGTGTGGAGCACCATAAGGGACAGAGAACCCTACAGGAACGGTTGTTTCAGGCTGGGTGCTGCTTCTGGTTGGGTGTTAAATAGATTTCTATAGCAAATCTTCCTGTCTCGTTTTGCATCCCCACATTACACAGGGAACACAAGTGTATCAGCAAAAGCACTGATCCCAGGAGATGGTGATTGATTCTGTCAAAAAACTTCTAAAATATATTTTTTAAAGATTTCATTTATTTATTTGACAGAGACACAGCAAGAGAGGGAACACAAGCGGGGGGGAGTGGGAGAGGGAGAAGCAGGCTTCCCGCTGAGCAGGGAGCCCGATGCGGGCCTGGATCCCAGGACTCTGGGATCATGACCTGAGCGGAAGGCAGATGCTTATTGACTGAGCCACCCAGATGCCCCTAAACTATTTTCTTTAGATGTGTAGACCCCCCCACCAATCCCTGACATTCTGGAATATTCTCTTGAAAACTAAATATAGAGGAAACAGAAGAAGTAATATAGAAGATAGACCCATTTTGTTAAAGTCAAAGCTTAGTTTTTGGAACGCTGAATATAGGACACTGGGCTTATTTTCACAGTCTGCTTTCTTTTTTTTTTTCTAAAGATTTTATTTATTTATTTGTCAGAGAGAGAGACAGAACACAAGCAGGGGGAGAGGCAGGCAGAGGGAGAAGCAGGCTCCCTGCTGAGCAAGGAGCCCGATGTGGGACTCGATCCCAGGACCCTGGGATCATGACCTGAGCCGAAGGCAGCTGCTTAACCAACTGAGCCACCCAGGCGTCCCCACAGTCTGCTTTCAGAGAGCCCTGACAGGTTCTGGGCTGCAGGGGGGCTGCCTTGACCACTGGGGGTCAAGGACAGTTGGGGACAGAGAGAGAAGGGGCAGTACTGCTGGGGCAGAGTGACCTTAATTCAGAGCAGACATCAGAATGCTAAATGGAAGGTGACCATAGGACAAGGGCAACAAACAGAAATTAGTAGATAGGAAAAAAAATCCCTGTTGAAATTTAGAAATGCTTAAAAAATATAAAAAGAAGGAGGAAGGAGAGGAGGGAAGGAGGGAAAGGAAAGAAAAGGAAAGGAAAAAGGCAAAAAAAAAAAAAAATTCTGTAACTGTAACTAAAATTCCTGAAATCCTATGCGCCTGTATTTAAGTGAAAGGTGCTGAGGCGGAAGGTAGCCTGTGCGGGAAACAGCACAGCTCTGGGAGGGGCCTGAGTCTGGGGTTTACATACCTTGGGCAAGTCACTCAACCATGCCCAGATTCAGCTTTATGAATCCACAGGGAGGGCAAGAGGGGAAAAAAAAACGCTTCCTGACATCTGCCAAAATCTGGCTCCCAGTGCACAGCCGGAAGCGGGCTGAGAGAAGTCTTGGCCTCCAGGGCAGGTCACCATGCAAACACGAGGTGGGATAAAATACATATTAAACATGGCCGTACCAACCAGAACCCAACCTTTCATTAGTGGGAGGGAGAGAGGAGGGTAAGTGAAAGGGGCTGGGGGAGCACTGGCTTTGGCATCAAGGGCAAACACATGACAGATTGGGGCAGAAAACCATAATTTCCACAGGCTTCCTGGGATTGGGCCACTGCTTCCTGGTCCCTCCACTTGGACAGGGAAAAGCAATGTTTTGCCCGGTCTCCAGGAATGCAAACTAAGATTACATGGGCCCCGCTCTACTTCCTGTGACAGGAAGGTGGAGGGAGAAGCACAGTAGGATTTCCTGGATAATGAATGCTCAGGTGGCCAGCCTACACCACACCCTCACTTTCCAGGGGATTCCAACTTTCCTTTCTGCCTTCCAATGGAACTCTTGGTCTGAGACGACGGTCTTCTGAACTCCATTCCTTGAGCTCTGAGTGGGCTCTGCTAAATGAAATGCGGAAAGGAAAAATAGATCTGAGACTTGGCCAGACTTGGTGTGCACCATGACATCTGCAGTGTTGCCTTCTGAAAACATTCTTCCAGTAAGAACTTAAATAATGGTTTCCAGGAGCTTGGGGCTGAGGCCATCTGGTTCCTCCCACAGCCCCTGGATGCAGGGGACTTCAGACCACTCATGTCTGCCCTTCCCAGCGACTTCAGCAAAGCATCCAAAGTTCTCATAACCCGGCCTTCGTTTTAAACGGAATTCCTCCTTCCCGCTTGGGAGGGGAGAACTATCAATGAGGAGGACAGGAGATTCTTGGTCCCCGTGCATGTGGGTTCTTGTTCCCCACTAGCATGATTGAGAAGGACTCCCCTCTGCTCGATGGAGAACTTAGGCAAGTTTATGAAGCCCGTCTCCCGGCCCAGCTGGTCCTGCTCTCTGAATGCCGTGGAGGAAGGTGTCCCGGACGCGGGCTGCGAAGTAGGGCAGAGCTGGAGCGGGATCGCCACTCCGCCGCCCGTGGCTGGCGACGCGCGCCTCGGTCTCCCCAGCGGGGCCAGGGGACGGTCGGGGTGGGGGCGTGCGGGGCACCGGCCACGCGGCCTCGGCCGCCCTGGCCCGCGAGGCCCTCCGGATGCCCGCGCTCGTCCTCGGCGTCGCGCCCGGCCTCCTCGGGGAGCCGCGCGGGTTGGGCGCGCTCCCAGGCGCATTCCTGGCCGGGCAGCCCCTCCTCCTCGGCCTCGGCCCGGGGGCTGGCGCCTCCCCGCCTCGCCGGGGCTGTCTCGTGCGGGCGGCTGCGGACGCTCGTGGCCGGCGCGCGGCGCACCTGGACCCGAGACGGCGCCCGCCGCGCTCCCGGGCTCCCGCCGCCCTCCCTGCGCGAGCCGCTCCGGGGCCGCGGCGTGGGCCGGCCCGAGGCGGCGTCTCCCCTTCCCCAGGCGAGCGGCTCCCACTGGCAAGATGGTGCCCAGCTGTCCCCGCGCGCTCCTGCTGCTGCTGCTGGGGCTCCTCGCCCTCCCCGCGTCGCGGGCTTCCCAGGTCAGTGCCCTCCCGCCTCTCGCCCGTCCCGCTCGCCCGGGAGGCAACGCCAAGGCCAGAGGACCCGGGCTTGTCGCTCGGCACTTGGAGGCTTGGGTAGGGGGCGCGGAGCGGTTCTTGGGATTCCCCCCCCCCCCCCCCCCCCCCCCCCCCCCCC
>NC_058412.1:36835025-36912869 GCF_002201575.2 Neomonachus schauinslandi
TCAACTTGGCTAGAGTGAACCATACTTCCAAATTCCCATAGCTCAGTGTTGGCCTCCCCTGACAGGAGATTGGACATTCATCAATGTCATAGCCATCGCAGCCTTTGTGAGAAAAAAGCCATTCTTTTGAACCATGCATGGACTCCATTACTCACTAGGGCCAAGCCATGTCATACAGGAACTGTTCCATGTATACTATTCCCACTTGTACATGGGCCTACTGAGCATTGGCATCATCACCTGATTAAATTTGTGAAAACCTATCATCTGGATTTTGTACATTCCAAACATGTAAGTTAAATGAAGATATGTTGGGAATCACCACCTCTGCATCTTTTGAGTTCTGGCTGGTGGTAGTTCTGGATGGTGCTAGCAAGATAGAGGGATTCCCCGCCCCGCCCAGGGATAGGGCATTGATTTTTGGTTGAGTATCTAAAGTGGAAGTGGGGAGGCGGCCTTTCTAGAAGCTTTCACTTGACCTGTCCCATCATAATAGGTTTTATTCTTTGGGTCAGCGAAGAAACATGGGGATTTCACCAGTTGGGAAGTATATCTGATGTGATCAGGGAAATAACCATAAGATTAGTTCAGGGTCTCACCTGACCCACTGTGAGATGGACTGATGCCAAAACTCTGTATCTACTCACCTCCATAAGCTCTTCCCTCTCCAATGGACAATGGGGCACTTTGCCTTTCCAGAGATTACGTTCAGATATGAGCCAATATGCACAATATGGCATCTAGGGGAATGAGCACAGGCTTTAAAAATGACCAGAATTGGGGCACCTGGGTGGCTCAGTCGTTAAGGGTCTGCCTTCAGCTCAGGTCATGGTCCCAGGGTCCTGGGATCGAGCCCCACATCGGGCTCCCTGCTCCGCGGGGAAGCCTGCTTCTCCCTCTCCCACTCCCCCTGCTTGTGTTCCCTCTCTTGCTGTCTCTGTCAAATAAATAAATAAAATCTTAAAAAAAAAAAAAAAAAAAGACCAGAATCTGGGGCACCTGTGTAGCTCAGTTGGTTGAGTATCTGCCTTCGGCTTGGATCATGATCTCGGGGTCCTGGGATCGAGCCCTGTATCGGGCTCCTTGCTCAGCAAGAAGCCTGCTTTTCCCTCTCCCTCTGCCTTCCACTCCCTCTGCTTGTGTTCTCTCTCTGTGTGTCAAAGAAATAAATAAAATCTTTTAAAAAAATTAAATAAAAAATACATCTGGGGGCGCCTGGGTGGCTCAGTCGTTAAGCGTCTGCCTTCGGCTCAGGTCATGATCCCAGGGTCCCGGGATCGAGGCCCGCATCGGGCTCCCTGCTCAGCGGGGAAGCCTGCTTCTCCCTCTCCCACTCCCTCTGCTTGTGTTCCCTCTCTCGCTGTGTCTCTCTCTGTCAAATAAATAAATAAAAATCTTTTAAAAAAAAAATACATCTGTACTCCCTATCTTAGAACTTAATTTAGCAAATTATTTTTTTTTAATGTTGGTGAGGGTGTAAGAAATTGTGTTCCAACCATAGCTAATAGGAGTATAAATTGGAGAAGCATGTCTGAGAGACTTAATAAGACCAAGAAAAATATCAATAACTTTAAGGCAGCAATCCCTTGCCTAGAAATTCATTTATTTTGTCTTTTTGCAACTTTTTAAGTTAAATTACTTACATGGATCTTTAATTTTTAGACCTTAGTTTTCTCTAACATGAGCATTTAAGGCTATCATATCTAGACAGTGTTTGTGATATGGTAGGATTGTCATTGTTTTTCATTTCTACATCCCAAGTGATTTCCACTATGGTTTCTTCTTCGACACATGAATTATTTAGAAGTAATTTTATGAGGGGGTGCCTGGCTGGCTCAGTAGGTAGAGCGTATGACTCTTGATCTCAGCTCGTGGGTCCAAACCCCACTTTGGGAGTGGATCCTACTTAAAAAGTACGAATAAAAAAAGAATAGAAGTTATTTCATGCATTTCCAAATACGATGTTTTCTAATTTTCTTTTTTGGTTAATACTTCCTATTTAATTGAATTGTGGTCAGGGAGTGACATCAATCCTTTGATATCTGGTGAAAAATGTGATGTGGGGTCCTTTTTCATAAAAGTTCGATGTGAGATTCAAAATAGTATGTGCTACACAACTGTTGTTCCATTTCGGCCTTTGGCTGTTGGGTATAGTCAGTATAGTAAGATCTGGGTCAAAGTGTTACAGGAAATGCTGTGTAAAGTATCCCATGGATAGTAGCAGTGTGAATTTCTCCTGGTAGTTCTGCCCATTTTTTATTTATATACAGTATTTTATGCTATTTAGTTAGGTTCGCACAAGTTTGTATTTATTTCATGTTCTGATGAATTAAACCTTTTATCATAATGGGGTGATCCTCTTTATCTCTAGTAATGCTTTTTGCCTTAAGTTCTATTTGGTCTGATAATAACATAGCCACATCTGCTTTCTTTTCCTTAGTTTGTCTAAATATATCTTTTTGCATTCCTTTACTATAGATCTTTTAAGTGAAAATTTTCAGTTATTTGTGTGATATATATTCTATTACAATTTATATGATAATCAGCAACCTGTTTGGAATATTTTGGCCATCTTATTTTGTGCTTTCTGTTTGCCTTCCTTCCTAGTTCTATTTGTCTCTGGCTTCTTTTGTACTGATTAAGTATTTTTCTATAATTCCTTTTTCTTTCTTTGAACCAGTGTGGGATTTCTATCTCTAGCCTAATAATTTTTACCCTAGATATTTTGACACTCATAATTAACTTATTAAAGTCTAAAATTAATGAATAGCTTTACTATCCTTCACATCATACAAGGATATTTGAATACATTAACTTCCCATCTTCCGTCCCTTATTTTGTTTCTTATCTTGTTATTTTAAGCCTGGCAGACATTTTTATCATGTTTTGCACCATAAATGTTCTTCTTTCTTTCCTTCAGGTTTTTTCTGGAATGTTCTCCTTCTGTCTAAAATACATCCTTTAGAATTCACTGCAGCTCTGTTAGAGGCACCCCCTCTACTTTAACTTGAAAATGTCTTCATTTTGCTTTCATTCTTCAAGAGTATTTTTACTGATTGCAAAATTCCAAGTCGACAGTCAGTGAAAAAAAAAAAAAAAAGAGTTAACATAGCAGGCCCAAGGCTGCTATCTTTAGAAAGGACTGCTTACAAGGATGGCCCTTGGCTGGCATCCGGGTCCTTGGCTTTCAGAAGGGTTCCCATCGTTCCCTAACTGACAAGAATGGCTTCCTGTGTTGAAACCGTAGCATATGGTCTATGCTGAACATCTGCTCTCCAACTGGGAGGCTGGAGTTTTGATATGTGCTAGACAGAGGTGCCTACGTTACCAGTTCCCAATACAAATCTTACACACTGAGTCTCTAATGAGCTTCCCTGGTGGACAACATTTCACACGTGTTGTCACAACTCTGCTGGAAGAATTAAGCCTGTTCTGTGTGACTCCACTGGGAGAGGACTCTTGGAAGCTTGCATCTGGTTTCCTTTGGACTGTGCCCCATGCACCATTTCCTTTTTTTTTTTCCTTTGTATCTTTTTACTGTAATAAATCATTGCATGAGTCTGACTATATGCTGAGTCCTGTGAGCCCTCCTGGTGACTTGTTGAACCTGAACCTGAAAGAGCCCTGACACACAGTCATTTCATCTCAGAACACTGGGTAGATTCCATCATTTTCTGGCTTCCAATTTTGCTGGCAAGAAATTAGCTGCAAGCCTAGATGTTATCCTTATATCCTCAGCTCAAGCACAGTGATTGTCATATGGTAGGAACTCAAATACTTGCCCAAACATGGTGGAGAAAGGGCTTCTGCAGGAAGAAGGGGCCTTCGGTCATTACATACCCAGAGGCTTTCCTGCTCATCATAACTTGTGACCTGGGCTGCCTGAAGAATGACTCAGGTCTGGAAATGAGCAAGAAGCTGTCTCCAGGATGAAAGATTAAAATATTCTTTTAGAGGAACTCAGGCAGTCTGAGGCACCTGCCTGTGTCTGCTGGACTCACAGGTCAAATGTGGGAGGCACAGACTGAGAGCCATAGAGGCCGAGGGTCAAGGATTCCTGATACTGGCGACGCAGGGAGGGGAGTTCAAAGTCCAACAGGTAGGAAGACAGGAAGAGGCTGGAGGTCCCTGCTTCGTTTTAGGTGAGAAGGGGCAGGTCTCCTGTTTGGAGCGGCTAGGGAGGACGGTATAATAAATGCAGAATTTTCAGGATGGGGTCAAGCCCCAGGACAGGGGAGGCAGTGGGGAAAGCTGGTCTTTGGGAGAGAGGCTGCAGGGCTTGTAGAAGTAACCCCTTTCCTTGCTTCCAATGTCTCTTGCCCTAGTCCATCCTGAGGGAGGGGAGCAGATACTAGAAGCGAATACAAATCCCCAGAGCTCATTTCCAAAAGGGAGTTCTGTGCTCATTATGTTGCAAATGACTGCAGTTATCTGGAAACACTTTTAGTTGGTCTACTCCTGCTTGTGACCCTGCAAGATTTTTTTTTTCTTACTTAACCCAGACTTGTCTCAGGGGGTCCCAATTCCACCCCAAATCATCTTTGACCACAACCAGAGGGTGGGAGAGTTATACCCTGGGGCAAACTGACAGGGATACAAAAGAGCCATTTGCCAGATCACCGACTGCCTACTGCATCCGTGATAGCCTGTTCAACTCCCCTGAGAAGACATCTGGATACCCCCTCAGGCGAGGCAGTGATGATCACTGGGGCCACCCTTTGGTTGTGTGCACAGCTGTCTACCCGCCTTCTGCCAGGACGAATCTGGTTGGGGTGGGAACCAGATGTGATTTAAAGGGATCTTTGATCCCTTTGATAGGCACCTCCACCTGCTTGTTCTTTCATCTTTATGGTGGTTCTACTCTGGGCCAGTCCCCCTGGAATGAGTGATGTTTTTGATGGATTATTTTGGTCAGGGGAAACAGTTTCAGAGGCTTTCCCATGGGCTAAGGACCACGTGGCATTTTTAAAGATTTTATTTATTTATTTATTTGAGAAAGAGAGAGAGCACGAGGGAAAGGAGAAGCAGAGGGAGAGGAGAGGCAGAGGGAGAGGGAGAAGCAGACTCCCCACTGAGCAGGGATCCCCACCCCACCCCCATCTCGGGGCTCAATACCAGGACCCTGGATCATGACCTGAGCTGAAGACAGACGCTTAACTGACTGAGCCACCCAGGCGCCTCAGAATCATAATTTTTTATTGAGATGGCTGCCTCGAGCCTTTATCATCCATCCTGATTGCCTTTAGTTGTATAAGTTAAGCTATATCTTGCCCTCTAGGAATACTATGGTTTAACACCACCTCTATAATTCTCTATGAGAACAGACTCCTCTGACTGCCATGAATTACCATCGTCTTGTCACGTATTATAGTAATCTCACCCACCTTGCTGCTAGCTGTGGGCGTACTGTCACCTGGCCCCTACTATTTGGAGATTCTGTCACCCCCATTAGAATTAGAAGCATACTTCTTTCTGTAATGGCATCTCCCATCAGCGTTGGCCTAGAAAGAAGCCACCACTGAACTTTTCACTGATGCTGCGGGCCGCCTTCGCGGGCACATTCCTTATCGCTCGGGAAATAGAATGTTCTTCAGGTCCTCCTGTGGACCACAGCCCCCTGGTGGGTTTCTGTCCTCAGCAGCCTCTCTACACCAGCAGGCCCACTGCTCTGAGTCCCACTGAGTCTGCCACGGCCGCTCTGACAGTTCTGTTTCACTTAGTGTGGGCCCTGGCCTGTCCTAAGTTTCCATGAGCCAGCCACGTGGAGCATGAATACCATCGTCAGGGGCGCCTGAGTGGCTCAGTCGGTCAGGCGTCTACCTTCGGCTCAGGTCATGATCTCGGGGTGCTGAGATCGAGCCCCACCTGGGCTCCTTGCTTAGGGGCTCCCTGCTCCGCGGGAAGCCTGCTTCTCCCTCTCTCACTCCCCCTGCTTGTATTCCCTCTCTCGCTGTCTCTCTCTCTGTGTCAAATAAATAAATAAAATTCTTAAAAAAAAAAAAGAATTCTTTTTAGGGGCACCTAGTTGGCTTAGTTGGAAGAGCATGGGACTCTTGATCTTGGGGTTGTGAGTTTGAGCCCCATGTTGGGTGGAGAGCCCCAACGTTGGGAGCCCCATGTTGTTCACTTAAAAATAAAATTAAAAAAAAAGAAAGAAATATAAACCATCCCCTCAACTACTATAGTTAGTTGTACTGATAGCGGCTTAGACCAAATCCTTATTCCTTTCTTCAGGAAACACTGAATGAGAGTGACCATGATTCCTCTTAGGACAACCAGGCCAAACTGGAAGAAGATGGATTGCAACCAGGCTTCCCACCCAGGCCCAGGCCAATTTAATATGACATTAATTTCGGTGCCAGAAGAGGTGTTGGTTATTATACATACCCTGCCTTGACTGGTCAGCAGAAAATCCAGGCAATGTGATCATCCATCACCACTCACACTAGAGAGTTCAGGCTGTTTATGAGTGGCAGACAATTAGATACCTGATATTCACTGTAAACAGTACTGTTCACCTGGGGCAAAGATATATTCGAAGTGTAATATCCAGCTATCATAGCCCAGCCCAACCTCAACACTGTGTCCTGACCAAGATGACTTAGATTCTGCTAATAGTAGGTTTGAGTCACCTCAGCAGCAGCATTTTGTTGATGTGAGGTCAAGGTCCAATTCTTGCAAGACGGGGGGGTTGGGATTAACCATGTAAAGGAAATTTAAGTACCAGAAAAACCTGTAAGAGAGAATACTTTCTAGAAGGATACTTCCATAGTATTCAAAGGAGGAACTCTCAAGGGTTTGTCAGCAGGGTCGAGAGGGTAAGACATTCAGCAATCCAAGGGAATTTTGTATGCGTTTTGGGGGGCCAAAGGGGGAGATCAGGCTAAGTAGAATCCTAAGTATCCTGAAAATTAATTTTGTTGATGTGTTGGGCTGAGATTCTCTGCTTTTGAAGTCCTTAATTTAAGGTCTCCACTAGAATAGGTGTCCTGAGGTTAGGTTGAGGGCAGTGGTGATGGTGTGGGACCAGGTTACCAAAGTACTGGAAGATGACAGGCCCAGCCAGGTGTTGTGCAGGCCAGAGCCAAGAGAGGTCTAAGGTGTTCCTTCACCACGAGCCTGAGTGGTTGCTCTCCTTTCCTGCTCACATGATCGGTATATCCAGTCCCTGCAATTCATTGACTACTGTCCACGAATCAGTGAAAGTATAGCAAGGTCTGCTTTGGAGGGCTTATTCAGAACAAGCATAACTAACTCCCACTCTGTCTACTGGGAAAAGTTGTCTTCCTTGTGCAAAGTTTTAAACACTTGTTTTCTGTGGCTGCACAAGCTGCAGGGGCCAAGGGCATTCCAGTGGCCTTTCACTTGGCTGATCCGTCTATGAACCAAGGCCCAGGCATCTTCAGAAACGGAAGCCGGGGGCGCTGGCACCAACTTTCCCTCTGGGCTTGCTGCATCTGGGGATGTCTGGCCACGTTTTTCTGCAGCAACATGACTCCTTTGATGCCTGAAGGCTCCAGCCTGTGGAGCAGCCAGTCACTGGCTTTTGCAGTTTAAAGGGTTCACCGGGTTGTGCCTGGGTGGCTCAGTCGTTAAGCATCTGCCTTGGGCTCAGGTCATGATCCCGGGGTCCTGGGATCGAGCCCCGCATCGGGCTCCCTGCTCCGCGGGAGGCCTGCTTCTCCCTCTCCCACTCCCCCTGCTTGTGTTCCGTCTCTCGCTGTGTCTCTCTCTGTCAAATAAATAAATAAAATCTCAAAAAAAAATTAATTAAAAAAAAATAAAGGGTTCACTGGGACTAGCTGGCCAGAGGGGGAGGGCAGCGTGGACAGCCTGCGGGAAGGGGGTGTGAGGCGCTCCTGCCCGGACCAGCTCTTCCATCAGTGCGGTGGGCTCTTCCCCACATCCTGTGCTGCCTCCCCGACACCGCAGGGCAGGGCGGGGGCGCCTGCTGGGTCCCACAGAGATACTCAACCCACCGGCACTGTCCTTGTTGTAGCATCTGCCCAACGGGGTCTCTTACCATCAAGAGAACTTCTACACATACTTGAAACCGCTGTGTGTCCCCACATCGTGGAGGGCGCGTGACCTTGGGTGCAATTGTTCCTGTGGGCCAAGGTCATTCTTGGAAGGGGGCTCAGCTGTGAGCCACTAGCAGTTAATACCCCAGCAGCTGGAGGAATGAGTCCTGATGGGGATTCAGGGAGGTGCCCTCAGGTCAACCACAGACCCTAAAGTCCTGTGTTCACACCGCCACCACGACCGAGACTTGAGAGGGCCAGCACAGGCTTCTGGGAGGCTATCCGCTTCTAGGAGATACGGCATGTGGTAACGTCAGGGGATTCTGTGATTTGGGCACACTGCCCACATTTTGTGTCATAAAATAGTGTTTCGTGGCCAAATAATTTGTGGGACCCCCTTGTAACTGAATAAGCATCTGTAAATCTATGGATAGCGATGTTGGCAGAAGTGCCGCGGGCAGGTAAGCAAATCCATACCCAGAAGATGTTCGTGTTCGCTTGCCTTCATTCCCCACCATTAGCCTTTCACACCGACCACACAGGGGAGGTAAATGCAGATGTGGTAAAAATCATTAGTCCTGAGTCTTTCAAATCTTTATGGAACTAATTTCTGCAATGTCCCGGAAGCACAGAATTTTGGGGTATTATCTTGGCTGTAGGAGGCCCGTTCAAGGACTTCATTTGGCCATTCTTACCATAATAGACCTATTCCTCTGGTAAGGGAAGCAAGGCTGGCAAAATAGCCCCACGGTGAGTCTGGGATCCCACTTGACCTGTAAGGTGGACTCTGGCCAACACTTACCCTCCTCCTGACCTCCCTAATCCTCTCTCCAGTGAATCCCAGTGCTCCGGGGATTAAGCTCAGATAAGCACCAGTATCTACAAATGTGGCTTTCAGTAAAATGAGCACAGACTGAGATTAAAGCACCTGATTCCGGATCCTCTCTTTTGCTAGGCGTGTTATCGGGCAAAATCCTTAAACTCTCTGAGCCTGTTTGCTCATTCATAAATTAAGGCCAAAGATATTCTTCTGATTGTTTCTTGTTTGTGCTGATGTGGTAAGATTACACACCGAGTGCTTTACACATGGCCGAGGATACGACCTAACACCCATCAGGGCCATCCGCGGCTTCTTCTGGACATCGTAAGGAAGGATAGAAATATATTACTATCTATCAGTGTTTTAATAGCTCGTTTTATGCAATTTGATTATTTTGCATTTATTACCAATTCTTGTTGCTTCTTAATAACATAGAATTTAGGGATAGGAACTTAGATCTAGGTCAGTCATCAGTTTGAATGAATATTCTTACACGACAGATTGGATAGTAAGGCCCAGAGAATCAAATGACTTGATCCTTATTTTTGAAGAATGGAGCTATAAAATTTATCTTTTACTTCTTTTTTTTAATAAAGATTTTTATTTATTTATTTATTTGACAGAGAGAGACACAGTGAGAGAGGGAACACAAGCAGGGGGAGCGGGAGAGGGAGAAGCAGGCTTCCCGCCGAGCAGGGAGCCCGATGCGGGGCTCGATCCCAGGACCTGGGATCATGACCTGAGCTGAAGGCAGACGCTTAACGACTGAGCCACCCAGGCGCCCCTTATCTTTTACTTCTTAACATTTAATCTGCACCTCTAGTCTAGGATTTAATTTGGGAAAGATTTTTTTTAAAATTCATAAAACTGTAGAAAATGTGTGCTCTAACCATAGCTTGTAGCGATGTGAATTGGTAAAGCATTTCTGTAGAGCCAATATTAAGACTAGTTAAAACACTGATTTCTGGACTCACACCTTAATTCACGATCCAGTAGGACTGGGGTGGGTCCAAAGAATTGGCATTTCTGACACGTTCCCAAATGATACTGAACCTGATGCTGCTGGCCCACAGACCACACTTGGAGAACTACTGATGGAGAGTATTCAGAGTATTCTGGTACCTTTTTTTTTTTTTTTTTTAACAGAGAGGGAGTGGGAGAGGAGCAGAAGGCAAGGGAGAGAGAGAATCTTAAGTAGGCTCTATGCCAGCGCAGGGCCCGACTTGGGGGGTTGATCTCACAGATGTGGGGCTCAATCTCATGACCTCGAGATCATGACCTGAGCTGAAATCAAGAGTCAGACACTTAACTGACTGAGCCACCCAGGCGCCCCATATTCTGGTAACATTTAATTAAAGCCAGGTGTGCCTGGGTGGCTCAGTCGGTTAAGCGTCTGCCTTCGGATCAGGTCGTGATACTGGGGTCCTGGAATTGAGCCCCATGTCGGGCTCCCTGCTCAATGGGCACCCTGCTCCTCCCTCTCTACCACTTGTGCTCTCTCACACTCTCTCTCTCTCAAATAAATAAATAAAATCTTAAAAAAAAAAAAAAGAATTAAAGCCAGAAAAATATTCACAAACTTTGGCCCGGGGATAAATGAAGATGAGCAGCCCCCACCCCAACACCTCCTTTGGATGCTCCCCAATTGACCCCCCAGGACCTGTTACAGCCCCTCCTGGTCACGTGGAGCAAGCCCCCCTTGCAGCAGGAAGCACAGAGGAGGCATGACTCATGGGGGCAGGGGGCAGCCCCAGGTTCTCTGAGTGTGGCTGAGGCAGCAGAGAGGAAGGGCATTCGGGACCAGGCCCCAGCCTCGCACCCTATTTAAGTGTTTCCCATTGCCAGGATCAGCATCTAACACATCACAGATCTGATTCATCTCATTTACTGCCCAACACCCTCACCTCTCTGTGGAGTGTAAGTTCTCTAGAGCAAGAATTTTTGTGTGTTTTGGGCAAGAACAGGGCATGGATCATAGGCGCTCAATAAGTACTGATTGAATGAATGACTATGCACATGCGTCTGTATGTTCATGTTACTATTTCTATAAGGATCCACAAGGAAATGGCAGCAGACCTCCTGTGGGTAAGGGGAATGGGGGAAAGAGTGGGAGTGAGTGTAATTTTCACTGACTCTGTTCAGCCTTTGAATTTTTCCTACCAATTGTTAAAAACAAGACAACAGGCCCCAAATAAAGTCGTTCATGCTGAGCCCCATATCACCAAACCAAAACTTAGTTAAACTCTCATGTCTCCCAGAAAAGAAATACTAAACCAGTCAATCAGGAGCCACCTGATGAGCACTAGTTAGACAACCTGCCTGGGAGACCCCTGCCATGCCCTAAAGGAAAGTAACCTTGCGATACCCTATCCGCTTTTTTTTGCCTAGTGTGACTTTCTTCCTTGTTCCTGCTCCCATCTGGCTATGAAAGTCTTTCATTTGGTATAGCTCCTCAGAGCTCCTTTCTGTGTGCTAGATTGAATGCTGCCAGATTCAAATTGATTTTTGCACGAAAAACAATTTTTAATGTGCCTCGGTTTATCTTTTTTTTAAAAGATTTATTTTACTTATTTTAGAGAGACAGAGAGCATGAGTGGGGGTAGGGGCAGAGGGAGAGGGAGAGAATCCTGATGCGGACTCCCTGCTGAGCGCGGAGCCCCACTCAGAGCTCAGTCCCAGGACCCTGAGATCATGACCTGAGCTGAACTCGAGTCGGACGCTCAACCAACTGAGCCACCCAGTTGCCCCTATCTTTTAACCCAATATATTTTACCTAGCTAATCAAAAATAAGTTAGATCCCTAGACTTCTTCTTTTTAAGTAAGCTTTGCATCCAGTGTGGGGCTTAACTCACGACCCTGAGATCAAGAGTCCCATGCTCTACCAACTGAGTCAGTCAGGTGCCCCTAGATCCCTATTATCAATCAGGAAAAACAAGTTGTAAGAGAAATAAGCATAACGGGGAAAAACATAAGGACCACACCACAGTAAGTATGGTAAGATGGTTGCATGGGCGGTGTGAGAATACCCAGACAGGCTTGAAGGAAAGCTCAGCGCTTGCGGAGTATCTTGCCACGTGGGCCTGATCCTGACACCCCACCTCAACCCCTCCCTGAGCCTGGCCTTGCCCCAGACTAACCCCGGGCGGTTCCCAGAGGTCCCTCCTGGAAAGGAGAAGTTTCCAGCCCTTCCCACCCACATCTTAAGTTTCAAGTGTCAAGTAACAACAGTCAGTAGTTAATGGAGGAAAGAGAGACTTGCCTGTAGCTCCTTTATGAAGGAGACAATATCTCTAAGTCCCCAGGGCCAAATGAGAACTAAAAGGCCAAATGAGAATCCAGGGGTCCAGAAAGGAGACAGAAGAACATACATAGAGAGAAAGGGGGAGAAGCTGTGCATTAGGTCTCATGTGACTAGTAAGCATCCCTGGGTGGGAGTGGGGGCGCTGGGAGTGGGGTTAAGGAGTTAGAGGCCCCCGAGACCAAAGGAGGAAGGAAGCCTAGGTAGGATCACCAAGACAAGCAGCTTGGAACCAGGAGAGCCAGGCAAGAGGTCTGTTAGAGGAATTTCAGAAAGAGAGACAATAAGCTGTAAACGCTCCGGGCGCCTGGGTGGCTCCGCCGGTTAAGCGTCTGCCTTCAGCTCAGGTCATGATCCCAGGGCCCTGGGATTGAGTCCAGCATTGGGCTCCTTGCTCAGCAGAGAGCCTGCTTCTCCCTCTCCCTCTGCCTGCTGCTCCCCCTGCTTGTGCTCTCTCTCTGTCTGTGTCAAATAAATAAATAAAATCTTTACAAAAACAAAAACTGTAAATGCTTTCCTGAACAAAGCCAGGAGCAGTTTCCACCTGAGATGACTGCTGACCTAACTATTTATTCAATAAATATTTATCCTTGTGCCAGACCCTATGTCAGAAATGTCACTTTGATTAACTGCAGAAGACTTGTGTGACCGGAGACTCTCACTAGAGGCCTTGTAAGAGGCGCTGATACCCAAGGAGACCAAGCCTTCCTTGGAGAGCGGCAGAGCGGTGGAAGACCTCATCCACGCCTATCGCTCTTCTCGCCCTTCACAGATGCAGAGACTCCAGGAGAGGGGCGCCTCTTTCCCCTCTGGATCTTTCTGTTGCCTCTGACCCCACAGCAGCGTCTGTGCTTGCCCAGCAGAGGGCAGCCGGAGCCTGGGCGCCGCTTCCCTGGCCACCTGCTTAGGAACCAGACAGATGGGCACCTAGCCCCCTCACTGCCCACTGAAGCTTGGGCATGGTGCCCACTTGCTGGTGGCAGCAGCCCGAGAGAAACAGGATGCACCAGGAGGCTGCAAAAAAAAAAAAAAAAGAGGCTGTTTTGAATCCTCTCTAAGCTGTGGCGGTTCTGCCTGGCAGATGCTCAGCCTTGGCACTCTGCCACGTTCACCCTCTCTAGGGTCCTGGGACGAAGGATCGTTTCCTTCTCATCCCAGTGCAGGCTGCTTGCCCTGTTTCTACTCACTGTTCAGACTCTGTTTTTCCGAGGCCTGGAATCCTGGAGCCCCAGAGCTGGAAGGGACTCTGGAGCTGCTGGTCCAGGAGTTGCCATTTCAAATAACTTCAAAGACAGGCAGGGAGCCTAAATTTGTCTCACTGACTCGGGGTGCTACGGTGGGGAGTGACCGTGGCTGTGGGAGCTGGAGACGAGCCTGCGCCAAAGCACCTACATTCACCAGCTTCTCACCGAGAGGAAAGGAAAACACGGCCACGGGCTGAGCTGGGAGGCTGGCTGCCAGGTCTCCCTTTCAGGTCCGGGAAGGGAAAACAACTTGCCCAAGATCGGGCCCGGTTCCCCTTCTCACCAGTCCAGTCCCTTCGGTGTCGTCCCCCATTGTGCATGGTGAATATTAAACTCAGTAGCTGGGGATGATTTGGACTTCCAGCCCCGCCTGCCGTGCGGGCTGCCTCGTCTTGGATTACTTCATTTCCTTCCTTGGCCACCGATCCCCTGTTTGGAGAAAGTAGCCTCCCCCAGGATACAGGGCCCTCCTTTTCCTCGCAGTGAGTCACAGCCTCTGAGCTGACTTGTGGACAGCTTGACTCCAACACAGAATCCTTCCCTCCCACTGCTTTTTCCAATGAATACCTCCAGCTGTGGCTCTCCACTTCCTCTGGCCACCTCCCTACGGCTAGAAGCTTCTATTTACTCAGGTCTTTTCCTCCTCCTTGAAATGAGGTCCCATGGAGAAGGACTCAGGGGACTTTCAACCCTGATTCCCCAGAACTCACCAAGAAGTAATGACCATGAGGCATGAAGTGCTGTTTCTCCGTGTTGTGTGAAGAAGGTCACAGGGATGCAGCGTGTGTTTGCAGGGGCTTTCCAAGTATTGAGCGTGGTTTTTTTAAAAATCCAGTGTTATCTAATCGTATACTCCACTCAGACGGGCGGGCTGGCATGGTCACCCTGTCCAGGAGAATCAGCAGGCGTGGCGGGGATGCTTCGTTAGGGCTCAGCCTCCTGAGTGGCAGGAATAGGGCTGTGGCCTCATGACCGGTCATAGGGACACCTTTGGGACCTGGGGCAAGTATTTGATAGAGCCAGTCTGGTGAGGAGTGTCAGTCGTTCTCACCATGAGGAATGCGGGTGAAGACCAGGAACAGCCATCCCCCCTGTCAGGGGGCTCCCACTGTCAGGGGGCTCCGGCTCCCAGCATCTCCCATGCAGTGGTGCAAGAGATGACTGGGTCCTGAAAATCCGGTCTCCGAGGCACGTCCTCTCAAGAATATCATTTGGGGGGGGGCGCCTGGGTGGCTCAGTCGGTTGAGCGACTGCCTTCGGCTCAGGTCATGATCCCGGAGTCCTGGGATCGAGTCCCGCATCGGGCTCCCTGCTCGGCGGGGAGTCTGCTTCTCCCTCTGACCCTCCCCCCTCTCATGCTGTTTCTCTCTCGCTCGTTCTCTAATAAATAAATAAATAAAATCTTAAAAAAAAAAAAAGAATATCATTTGGGGGGAGGAAAGAAGGACTACTTTACCTACTTATTCAAGGGAGAAGAAAGAGAAAAAGTGGAAAACAGACTAATGAGATTAGTTAGCTGCAGGGCACGGTGGGAACAGGACAGAAAGGCCAGAGGGAACGAAGAGGATGACATTTCTCTGAAATACCTTCTTGTTCTGACTTGGCTCCTGGAACCTTTTTAATGTTTCTCGTTTCAGAAATAAATAAAAATAAAATAAAACTCACAAGGATGGGGGAAACCCTAAAACGGAATATACTTAGAAATAAGCAAGTAAGAAAGAATGCCTTTTGACTTCTATCTTACATTCTAGTAAAAATAGTTGATCCCTTACTATGTGTTAAACATTACCCTGAAGTTCACTTAATCTGTGCAACATCGCTAAATGCTAGGTACTATTCCTATCCTAGTTTTACAAGAGAGGAAGTCATGCCTCAGTGGGATTCAGGAAGCTGCCAAGGGACTTGAACTCAGATTTTGTATCAGATTTGTAGGAGGTCTCAGTTCTGAGATCATATGATATACTCAACTCTGTGCCAGGCACAGAAGTATGAGTTAGTTCCCCCTGGGTTCCAAGAATCTACAACCTTAGTGATTAACATTTAACACCATGAGGCTATAAAAATAGGGAAATGAATGAGTCCCTTATCATTCATAAAGATTTAAAAAGGCCATAAAGACTTCAGGAATTCTGAGCATTCCTTGAGGGCTGGCTTCCTGGAGGATATGGGATTTGAGCGAAACCGAATCCTCCTAAGTAGGATTCAGGTAGATGTGGGAAAGGGGCGAAGGAATTCCAGGCAGCAGAACCCACTGGGAGCAGAGGGGCAGAAAGGGGCTTGGTGCGTGGGGAGCCTTTGCAGAAGGATGGACAACATGGAAGGGCACATATATAACCTTCTTGGAGATCTGTTGGAATTCAAAGTCAAGGTGAACATCATGGGAGCAAGGTGTCCACAAGGAGGCTGGGATGAGGTCAGTGAATTCCCAGGCCCTAAACATTAGCTCTTTCGTAGCTGCATATTGATATTTGATATCTGTCTAGTCCCTCAATGAGCTTACTAGGAAAAGGTAGACACTATATTCTGGATCGACAGGTTAAAAACTCGTTTTGCATAAAGGGGAAGTAAAATGCGAGCTCCTATGGTTGCTTTTGCTCTTCTCTTCCAGCTCTACTTTCTCAGCAAAGATTTACAAGCAGAAAGAGAAGCCACTCCCAGTTTGTTTGCTGAGCGGAAAGGCAGACTGAGCCTTGCACCTGTCTAAAGCCAGCCTGCGGGCAGCCCCCGGGCTATGCAAGGAGAGGAAGGCACTTCCCCTTCTCATCTCCTCCCCAGCTGGAGGGTTTGGTGCTCAGCAGGGACAACAAGAGGAAATGAGAAGAGAAAGCCAGGAGGCCCTGTGATTGGAGGGAAGGAAAGCCGGCCAAGCCCGGTGGGCAGACACCAATGCTGGTTCTGGCTAAGCAGCAAAGCGGGAACATGAAGAAAATAAAAATATGGGCATCTTTATCAGACTCATGGTTAAATGTATCCTGGGTTTTTATCAGCACCCATATTCAGATAAACCTGAAAAGTTTATCTTGAACCAGGGACTGTCACAACAATGGCTTTCAAATTGCTGCCCTCGGTGTGGTGTGGTGTCATCTTTTGAAACAATAGAACTAATCTCACGTCGCTCGGAGGATAAAGTCATCATCTGGCCTCTTCTGATCTTTTCGTTGCTGTCTGACAGCACGGCCCCTGATCCCTTCCCCAGCACCCACCCCCAAGCTTTGCCTTAGCCCAGCTGCACCAGCCCCCCTGCAGTTCTGTGTTCATCCCCACTGCCCCAGTTGGGAACACCACTTCCCTTTGCCTCCTCCCCTCCCCCCCCCCCCCCCCCCCCCCACTTTTCAGGACCAGCCACACACCACCTCCTAGGGGAGCAGTGGGACTCTGGGGCAAGGCAGTGGCTCCCTCCTCCTCCCAACTGGGAGGCGGGGTGCACACCCTTCTGTCGGTGAGGTTTGCACATCCTGTCCTGGTGACATGTTTGTCTTCCTACCCCCAGGCTCAGAGCCTCTTAAGGGCAGGAGCCAAGTCTTGCTTTTTTCTCTACTGGACCAAGATACAGTTTTTGATGGTATTTGTCTATTTGAGGAATGGATAGTTCCCCTTAAAACAATGTTTCTTAAACTTTTCAATCCACAGCTTGCAGGAAGAAATACTTTTTACACCACGACCCAGTTTACACAGACTCATATACACACACACACACACACACACACACACACGCACCTAACTGAAACAAAGTTTCAAGAAATAATACTTACTAGGTAGGATGCACTCTGAGATTTTCTCTTTTATTTCTCTCTCTCTCTCTCTCTTTTTTAAAGTGCTTATTGGGACTTGCAGGTGGAAAGCCACAGTCCCGAAGTATAAGGAGAAGCTGTCATAGCTAAAATGAGAAGAGCTTCCCTTCCAAACCAGGATCGGATCAGGATTAAGCTGTAAACAAATGAGGGCCTCCGTGAGCTCCAGGATGTGCGGACCATAAGGGTCTTGGCCTTAATATGAAGCAGAGGGCTCTGTGGGCTTTATCGACCACGTGCTGGACCACAGCTTCAGGCAACAACGACCCTTTGGCAGCTTTCCTGTTCAGTCCCTCAGAGCTTTCCTTCATTCCTTAACACAGCCACCTCCCCCCAAAGACTTCCTCCCATTGCACTCGCTGCCCCAGCTATATTTTGTGCAGTCCTCCATGATTGCTCTTATCACGCCGGACTGTAATGCAAGTCTGTTTTACGGGGCTGGCTGCTCGATCGAATTCCTGGACGGAGCCTGGCATGGGAAAGGCTGTCAAGAAGGGTTTGGTGTGCGGCTGAGAAGAGATGAATGGCTGCACTTTTGGGGTCTGCAGGCGCCCATCTCTTCCTCATTGTGGCCTGGGTAGGGGGTTGCCAGGGGCTCAGGAGGGTGAGAGCAGGGAGAAGCAGGCCAGGTCCAGCTACTTTGGAGCAGGATGGGCAGGTGCTACCCAGAGGCAGGAAGCAGTGGCTGGAATTCAACAGGGAATTTACAAAACCCACTTCTCTCTTCCCTTTGTGTAGAAACCTCACAATTTAAGAAAGGAAGATGATAAACCTGAGCTTTAGGGTAAACTTCTTCACTCAAAAGCAGGCTCTTGGAACTACAGTTGCTGAAGAACTAATTAGAATGGCAGGTGGCAGTCAACTCAGGGCCCAGCACTGAGAGTGCAAAGGTGACCCACCTGAGTCCCTTCCCGGCTGGTTAACCCAACCCCAGAGACTTCAGAGCTCCCGCCTCTTGTCTTCTCCGCTGTGCCTCACCCTGAGCAAGTAAGTGGAACACAGGGAGGGAAGGTGGTGAATGCTGCGCCCCCAACCTCTCAATCCAACATGCTAATCGTCCTGGTAGAAAATTTCCGTGTAACTGTTGGAAATGACACAGATCATGAAACATGAGTAGTACATAAATCACATTACATCGGGAAGTGTAAGTTATGCTTCTGCTTGTCCTATGATAGCGGTAACCACATTTTCACAAAGCAAGAAACAGGGTGCCTGAGTGGCTCAGTCGGTTAAACGTCTGCCTGCAGCTCAGGTCATGATCCCAGGGTCCTGGGATCGAGCTCTGAGTCGGGCTCCCTGCTCAGCGGAGAGCCTTCTCATGCTGGCTCTTGTGCGTTCTCTCTCTCAAAAAATAAAATAAAATAAAATCTTTTTTAAAAACCCAAACAAACAAAAAAACCAAAGCAAGAAACAGCAAACATCTCCAGCTCCATTCTGTACAGGGCCCCATACCACAGAAGGGAAGCTGGAATCTGATTCTAGAACATTCCAGCAGGTTTCTGCCTGCCTCTGGGCCCCACTCCCTTTGTGTTTTTGTTCTTTCAACTTAACTGAATGCCTTCTAGCAGGATAGCATTGTGGTGTCTCCCACAGGGGAGGAAATTTACCTTGAAGAAGGATTTGAGCAAGCAACCCTGTAGGTTAAAAATAAACGAAAATGAATTCCTCTCAGCTCTTTGCCTAGTTCTGCTTTCTGTTACACACCCAAGTTACAACCCATCGTAAGCATTGTTTGTCACACGGGAAAGAGAACCTGGCCCTCGTTCCCCTGAGCTGACCTCTCCCACGTAACTAAGGTAAAGGGAGCGGGCCGTTGCCTGCAGAGGACAAAGGTCTGAGCGAGGACTGTGGTCTTGGGAGGAGACGGACTCCTTCTGCACCCAGTTTCTTCTCATCTGTAGAAGGAGGACCACTCTACTGCTCCCCAAGGCTTCTGAGAGGAGGGGAATGAGGAGAAATATGTGGGAACAGCTAACTTTCTTAGGTGACCACGCAAGCCCACTGGCTTCAGTGCACAGAAGGGAGACGGAGGTGACCAGCCAGCCTGGGCAGAGTAGGTTTTTCCTGTTGTGAATCAGTAGAATATGAAGCTGGATGGTCCGAGGGCCCTGTCGCGGAAAACCTTCATCGGCCGGAGCCGGCTGCATTTGGTCCTGGTAGCCTGTGAAAGACTTCGTGAAAGTAGTGGGTTGGCCGATTAGTCTGGCCTCAAGTCTGGTTGGAAGTGGGGTGAGGCTGGAGGCTGGGAATAGGGGTGAGGCTCTGGACTTAGAAGGCTGGGGGGGGCAGATGTGGGAGGCAGACCCCCGGAGGAGTCCAAATTGGGTTTCCAGTTGCTCTGTAGGTTTCTCCCACTGCTTCTTTCCTCCCTGTCTTTGCTTTTTCTCCTCCTTGTCCTTCTGTCTCCACCCCTACCCCCACCTCCATTATCAGCCCTGTGTCCCTCTACCACCTAAGGAGGCACGCAAATGCGGCTCAGCAAATGCTTCGGATGATAAAGATGCTGCCCAGCGGGCCTCCCTGGGTAAAGCTGGTCTGGCTGGCATTGATTGGGTCATGAGTGGGGAGGGCAGACCCATGTTTTCTTTGGTATCTGAGTGAGAAAAGCTACTGCAGGTTAGAACTCAGCGGAAGCTAGAGCCAAGTGACAGCACCTGACATCAAGTGCAGCACAGCTGGGTGGGTGAGAAGAGAGGTGACAGCTCTGGGCTGCGAGGCCCGTTGCTCCTTCTACTCCAGGCCAAGGAAATCAGGTCACCCGATTCACTAGCCAGACCACCAAGGGACTGACTGCTGCCTCTGGAAAATCAACCATACAGAAATAGTCATGGAAGAGTGGCCAGGACATGGCACCTGGGTGAGGATCTCAAACTGGTGGCCACAGGTCCGTTCACCCTGCAGATGGATTTTGTGTGGCCAACTCAGGCCCCCGCACCCTCTATTATGTTACACATTGCCCTTGCTCCCTCTCTGCCTCATATATTTGCCTTCCTAGTCTCACCCCTGAGCTTATGAATTTACCAATCCCATCCTGGAAGGCACAGAGAAACACAAAGATGTTCCAGGAGCTTCCAACATTGCTGGGAAAACAAAACAAATACACAAGCCAAGAGGCTAGGATGACAGACCCAATGTGTGGGGCAGACACTTGTATTTTGGAGTTGAGTTTATGTAGGAGATCTTCTCCCACTAAGGTCATGAGAAAAGGGTGTGTAGAAGTCAGGGGCGACTTGCTGGAAGAGACAGGTCTCAATGGAGATGAGGTAGGGATGCTCCTGGGTGGGGACAGACAGGGGGAGCCAGCCTGGAGAAGGTGCACACACAGCACAGGACCTCTGAGGTGTTTGCACAGGGCAGTGATGATGAAGGCACAACAATCCAGGAAAGGGAGCCGGTCGGCGGGAGCTGAATTAGGGAGAAATTTTTTTTTAAAGATTTTATTTTCATTTTTTATTTTTTAAAAAAATATTTTATCCAGGGGTCCTTGGGTGGCTCAGTCAGTTAAGTGTCTGTTTTTGGCTTAGGTCATGATGCCAGGGTCCTGGGGTGGAGCCCCGCATCGGGGGCCCCTGCTCGGTGGGGAGCCTACTTCTTTTTCCCTCTCCCTCTGCCACTCCCCCTGCTTGTGCTCTCTCGCTCTCTCTCTGTCAAATAAATAAAATCTTTAAAAAAATTTTTTATCCATTTATTTGAGAGAGAGCGTGCAAGAGAGCACAAGTGGGTGGGGGAGCAGAGGGAGAGGGACAAGCAGACTCCCCCTTGACTGAGCAGGGAGCCTGATGTGGGGCTCCATCCCAGGACCTCTAGATCACGACCTGAGCCAAAGGCAGATGCCTAACTGAGCCACCCAGGTGCCCCGAGATTTTATTTTTTTAAATATCTCTACACCCAACGTGGGGCTTGAACCTACAACCCCAATCAAGAGTCGCATGCTCTACCGCTTGAGCCAGCCAGGTGCCCCAGAAATTTTGAAGATGTAAAGACTGGTGCAGGGTGGGAGTCGAAGTATCCAAAGGGTACCAGGGAAGCTTCAGAGCATCTGAGAGATGCTACTCTAGTCACTGCGACAGGGAAGTCATAAGAAGGCAGCTGCTTGGGGTGGGGTGTGAGAAGTTGAGAGAAATTTTGATTTAAATGTGTTACATTTGATGGAAGAAGTATGCAGCTGGCATCTAGGACGGAGACGGAGGTGGTGATGGAGGGCTGCAGTGGAGTAAATGGGACTCCCAAGGGAGATGAAGTGGGACAAGGTGGGGAGAGAAACCAGGGAAGGAGACTAACATGGAATTGGAAACAGATGTCCGCAGAGGAAAACGAGGTCTGTTAGCATTATTAACTACAGCGGCTTCCAGAAGAACGGAGCAGAGAAAAGCCCAGGGTTTGAAGCTAGGAGGTGACAGGGATTTCTGCTGGCGTGGAGAAGGGGACAACATATTTCAGAGTCAAGGAGAGCAGGTGGAGGGGAAGGTAACAGGTAGAGGTCGTTATCTCAAAGAGCATGTAGCAGAAAGAAGCCACAAGTAGGAACAAAAGGAAACCCACGAAAGTTTGAAGGTAGAAGGAAGGATCCAGAGGTGAGAGAAGAACTGAATCCGCTCAGGAGAACGGATAAAATGAAGAAGACAGGACCCAGAGGAGGTCGATGGGGAGGCTCATCTTGGATTTCACAACTTTTGCATCTCCTTGCCCCGCAATGTTGGGCCGGGTCCTCGGTCCCCTCGCTGACCATGGTCCTCATTCTTGTGGTTAGGCAGCAGAAGGAAGTCTGCAAATGGCGAGGGGTTTCTTCCTTGGGGACTGGGAGCCAGAGCACCAGCAGTTATCCCTTTCCCCTTTGCCACGGATTCCCTCTCTTTTCTCTATCGGAGCTGGTCAGTCCGGGTGGCTAGATACCGTCCAGAGGGCTGTACACAGTAGTGAAGCCTCCGGCCCCTGTTTTAGGTGCTCAGGCACAGGCAGGCAGACAGGAAGTGAAAGTGGGGTAACCACGAGGAAGAGGGGGTGAGGACTGGGTTAATCATCTGAATTCTCAGCCACAAGCTCCCAGCCAGTGCTGAGATGGTGAGTGAGTAACTACAGATACAGAATTCTTAGCAGCACAGTCTGTGTCTCTTCAGGGTCTGGTCACCTATGTTGGGCACAGAACCACCACCACCCGAGCGAGCCAGCGGAGGTAGGAGCATCAACAAGCAAGGAGGTGTCTGTGAGGGTGATCTCACCAGAAAAGCAAACACACCCCTGGAGGGGAAGGAGGTGCTTGCTCCCTGCTGGGCTGGGGCAGGCTGTTCTCGAGGGAGTATGGGGTGGGAAGACAGTTCTAAGCTGGGAGGGACAGCATGAAAGGAAAAAGGCTGGTGCAGGGATGACGAGAGCGAAAGGGGAAGGGGGGAAAGCTCATTGCTGTGGCTGAGTCAGAAGGTTTCATTCTGACTGAGCGTGAAGACACTCTGAAGGGGTAGCTTGTGTGGATGGAGGTCTGGGTGGGCTATTAGGCCCTGACCACGTGTCATCTGAAGGAGATCTAAAATATCCTGAGCCTCTAAACTGTCATTTTCCTTTATATGCTGGGTGGGTGTCGATACCATAGAAAATGAAAACATTCACATAGCCCATGGCCCAGCTACTCTACTAGGGCACACACACACACACGCACGCGCGCACACATGCGCACACACACACACACACACACATACTTTATAATGGACTATTATTCATATAAGAAAAGGAAAGAAACAAAGAGCTCTATCTGCAATGACATGCAAAAGTATCTAAGATGATGTTAAGTGAAAAGAACAAGTTGTATAATTGTGCATGGTAGTATTTCAACTGATTAAATAAAGAAAAACGATGTATATTATGTATTATAGAAAAGTATGAATACCTTATATGTTTTTGCATGTGTATCACAAGGAACTTTTTAAAAAACCACTTTATTGAAGTATGACTGACATACAAAAAGCTGTATATATTTATATATATAACTTGAACTGTTAGTTGTTATTTTGGGGATTAGATTAGAAAATTAGCATTCTACGGAGGGGCATTTTTAACTAGATAGTATTCTGTGTTAAAAAATAAAATTCAGGGGCGCCTGGGTGGCTCAGTCAGTTAAGCGTCTGCCTTTGGCTTAGGTTACGATCCCAGGGTCCTGGGATCGAGCCCTGCATAAGGCTTCCCGCTCAGCGGGGAGCCAGCTTCTCCCTCTCCCTGCCGCTCTGCCTGCTTGTGCTCTCAATCTCTCTGTCTCTCTGTCAAATAAATAAATAAAATCTTAAAAAAAATTCATACAACCCCTCCCCAAACTTGGGGTGCCTGGCTGGCTCAGTCAGAAGAGCATGAGACTCTTGATCTTGGGGTTCAAGCCCCATGTTGGGCATAGAGATTACTAAAGAAAAATAAATCAACTTTAAAAAGTTCAAGATCAAATTGGCTTTGTTCATCAATTCCTGAATCAGGCGGAATCCCATCTAGCAAATAGAAAGGAGCTCCAAGCAGCTACACAAAATAGAAGGATTTTATAGGCAGAAACAGAGGCAGATGGGGGGCGGGGCGGTGAGGATAGAACAATTAGCAAAAGAAAAGAAAGGATATTTTCAGGCAAGGTCTTCTTAGGGGGAAGAGCAAGGGTCTTATTAGGTGGATTACCTCATCTTCCTTTGGGGGACGGAGAGGGCCTCTGTGACAGATGACCTCATGGGTGTTTACCAGAAAATTCCTGGCCAACCGGTTAAGACCACGTTTCTGGGGAAAGTTGGAACTGCCATTAGGTTAAGGACTAAGCTCCAGTTTGGTGACTTGGCCTAGCATAAGTGACTCCATTTAGGGCCTGGATTTTCTTTTTAATATCTGCACGGTGTGTTGTTTTTTTTTTTTTTAATTTATTTTTTATTTTTTTTATTTTTATGTTAATCCCCATACATTGCATCATTAGTTTTAGATGTAGTGTTCCATGATTCATTGTTTGTGCATAACACCCAGTGCTCCATGCAGAATGTGCCCTCCTCAATACCCATCACCAGGCTAACCCATCCTCCCACCCCCCTCCCCTCTAGAACCCTCAGTTTGTTTTTGAGAGTCCCTCGTCTCTCATGGTTCGTCTACCTCTCCGATTTCCCCCCCTTCATTCTTCCCCTCCTGCTACCTTCTTCTTCTTCTTCTTTTTTTTTTTCTTAACATATACTGCATTATTTGTTTCAGAGGTACAGATCTGAGATTCAACAGTCTTGCACAATTCACAGCGCTTACCAGAGCACATACCCTCCCCAGTGTCTATCACCCAGTCACCCCATCCCTCCCACCCCAGCACGGTGTGGTTTTTAATGGGAGCACATATTATTTAGCTTGATAGTTTCAGTGACCACATTTTGTGAACTAGATAGTCAGAACACAAGGCTGATACATATGAATTTTTATGGGGACAATGGAACAGAATATTTGCAAATTGAGGTCATCCTAGGAAATGAAGTACATTGTCCTTTCCTTCTCTCTCCTTTATCTGGCCTGAAAGCCTCACTCCTGTAAACAGCTTCTCTGGTTTAAATCTGGAGGGAAGAACATTGGCTTTTGAGTTATTCATTCACTGAATCCCTGCCAGGGTCCACTGTGCCAGTGTTTCAGGCCCTTGTCCCCTACTCACTCTCTGGCTGTGGGCTCTTGGACTTTCATATCCCTGTAAGATGGGGCGGTAATACTTTTGCTCTGCCTATGAAACCACTTAAAAGCATAGAGTTGAACAAAAACCAAAATGGCTGCACTAATGCTTCAGCGAAGCTTGATTTTATTTTTTTAATTTTTTTTTAGCGAAGCTTGATTTTAAAGTAACCTTTTCCCTCTCTTCTTCAAACTTCCCCTCTTCCCTTCTTCGTCATTCATTTCAGGAACCTGGTAGCATCCTGAAAATGACTAATGACTAAGGAGGCTGACAGCATATAGACAAATTTTCTCTATAACCCGCCCCCCAACCCCACGCCCTTTCCTCCAGGCAGGCTTGCAGTCTTTGAAGGCCATAGCCTGCTGCCAGGCAAAGCAATGAAGCTATTATTATTACTCTTTATCCCAACCTCTATCTTTGCATTATATTTTGGCTCCAAAGCATGAGGTCAGTTTTCAACAACATCTATATCACACAAATGTGAAGATGAAATGAAAAAGCTTTTGGAGGTATCTAGAATCAGGAGGATAAGAGCCTTATATACAGATCTGAGGTTTTTATGAGTCATCATCAGAGGCATTATCCAAGGTCACAGTTAAAAAAGTTAATTCCTGGGGCGTCTGATTGGCTCAGTTGGGGGAGTGTGCAACTCTTGATCTCAGGGTTCTGAGTCTGAGCCCCACATTGCATGTAGTGAATACTTAAAAAAGAAATAAACCCCAAAACTTCAATTCCCTGCAGTAGTTAGTATCCAAAATCTATACTTACACAACTCAACACACAAAAAACAGATAATCCAGTCAAAAATGGGCATGAACAGACATACTGATGGCCAACAGACATATAAAAAGATGATCACCATCACTCATGATCAGGGGAATGCAAATCAAAACTATAATGGGGGTGGCTCAGTTGGTTAAGCATCTGCCTTCAGATCAGGTCATGACCCCAGGGTCCTGGGATGGAGTCCGGCATCTGGCTCCCTGCTGAGCAGGGAGCCTGCTTCTCCCTCTGCCTGCCACTCCCCCTGCTTGTGTTCTCTCTCTCTCTCTCTGCCAAATAAATAAAATCTTAAAAAAAAAAAAGCTACAATGAGATATCACCTCTTACCTGTCAGAATGGCTAAAATCAACAACACAAAAAACAAGTGTTGGTGAGAATGCAGAGAAAAAGGAACGCTCTTGCACTGTTGGATGGAATGCAAACTGGTGCAGCCACTCTGGAGAACAGTATGGAGGTTCCTCAAAAAATTAAAACTAGAATTATGGAGGTGGATGGGGCGATGGGTGAAATAGGGGAAAGGGAGGAAAAGTACACTTATCTTGAGCACTGAGTAATATATGGAACTGTTGAATCATTATATTTTACATCTGAAACATAACACTGTATGTTAACTACACTGTTAACTATATAAAATATAAATAAATAAATAATAAATAAATAAATAAAATAGACTCACCTTATGATCCAGTAATTCCACTAGTGGGTATTTATACAAAGAATATAAAAATACTAATTTGAAAAGATATGAGCACCCCTATGTTTATTGCAGCATTATTTACAATGGCCAAGATATGGGAACAACCCGTGTCCATCCATAGATGATGAATGAATTAAGAAGATGTGGTACACACACACACACACACACCATGCACAATGGAATATTACTCAGTCATAAAAAGACTAAAATATTGGGGCACCTGGGTGGCTCAGTTGGTTAAGCAACTGCCTTCGACTCAGGTCATGATCCTGGAGTCCCGGGATAGAGTCCCACATTGGGCTCCCTGCTCAGCGGGGAGTCTGCTTCTCCCTCTGACCCTCATGATCTCTCTCTCTATCTCATTCTCTCTCTCAAATAAATAAAATCTTAAAAAAAAAAGACTAAAATCTTGCCATTTGCAATAACATGGATGGATCTAGACAGTATAATACTGAGTGAAATCAAATCAGAGTAAGACAAATACCACATGATTTCATCCATATGTAGAATTTAAGAAACAAAACACATTAAGGAAGAAAAAAACCTAGATAAACCAAAAAAAAACCCAGACTTTTTTTTTTAAGATTTCATTTATTTATTTGAGAGAGACAGAGAGAGAGAGATAGGGAGAGAGAGCACGAGTGGGGAGGAGAGGGAGAAGCAGGCTCCCCGCTGAGCAGGAAACCCGACCCAGGGACTGGATCCCAGGACCCTGAGATCACGACGTGAGCCAACGGCAGACACTTAACTGATGGAGTTACCCAGGCGCCCCAAAAAACCAGACTCTTAACTACAGAGAACAAACTGGTGGTTACCAGAGGGGGCGGGGGTGGGTGGGGGGATGGGTGAAGAGGGTGAGGAGGATTAAGAGTACACTTGTCATGATGAGCATCGAGTAATATATAGAATGGCTGAATCACTATATTGTACACCTGAAACTAATACAGCACTGTATGTGAACTATACTGGAATTAAAAAAAAAAAAAGATGGAAAGAAAAGTTCAATTCCCTGCAGATGGCAAGTATGGAATAAATTAAACGGACAGTCCTGAAATGGATGTATTTGGAGTGACGGTAAGTTGCCCCCAGGAAATAAAGTCACCTTTGGAAAATAAAACTAGGAAGAATCTGTGCATAATAGATGAGACCATCAACTACGGAAGCATTTCAGCCTAAAAGATGGTAAATGTAGTGCGTAGGAAACTCGGGGACACCCAAATCCAATTAGTATCCCAATGTATTGCGTGCTTGCTAAATGCCAGGTACAGCGTGAGCACTTTAGTTATTCCATCCTCATAACAACCCTATTATCTCCACTTTATAGAGAAGGAGTGTGAGGCACAGAGAAGTGATTTGCCCGTGGTCCTAGCGGGGAAATGGTAGAGCCTGGATTCTAATTTCAGATCGTCTGACCCCAGAGCCTCATCTGCGAACCACTCCTCAGGAAACTGAGACTTAATATAGAAAAAAAAAGGGATGCCTTTCAACGTCCAACTGAAAAAGAATGTGTTAACATAATGTTTCTAAACTTACCAGGTAACAAGAATCATTATTCTTCCCGTAATTGCTTCTCAAGCTGTCATGTACATATGAATCACATGGTGACCTTGTTAAAATGCAGATTCTGATTCAGTAGGTCTGGGTGGGGCCTGAGACTCTGCAAACTGCCCTGCTGAGGGTCTGTAGACCGCACTTCAAGGAGCAAGGCTCTAGGCAGAGGGCAAGAAGGTTCCCGTCACTGGAAATGGATTTGCCCACTGAAAACGAAGAAACTGGGTTCTGCTCAGATCCTCAGTCTCCCACGAGGCAGCTTCCACCAGCTGAAGCCCTTCTTTGAGTCCCCAGCACCTGAATTTCTGGACCTCCCTAGGCTCTGATCTCTCCCCCAAGACAGACAGCTTTTTCTTCAGATTCACCCACGGGGCCCTGTGGGGTTCTTCTTGGCCAGCTTTCTCTTGCTGAGGTGATTTGAAGACTGAGGGGCCCTGAGCCAGCTGAGGGGGGGGCCTATGGAGAGCAGGAGGCGAGGCAGTGTGGGGGTAGACTCTGGGATGAGTGACCTGGCACTCTCTTGGGCCCTGGAAATGTTCGCTGAGAGAACAATAATAAGGGTGTACTGGAAAAGGAGCCGTGTGAGCTGGGTACAGGAGTGGGAGGTCTGGCGGGGGATAGAAGGTTGACTTTGCCTCCTTGGCTGTTTTGTCTGTGGCCAGTCCTCAGTGTGAAGTTCTAGATGTAAGAAGGAGTTTGTGTTTTGTGAGGGCATGGGCTGGTCAATCTCGTTGATCTGCCAGATCTAAGGCGAACTATTTGTTGAATGAATGAACAAATGAAGAGCTAGGGGAAGCGACACAGTGCCTGGAGCCCTTACTCTCTACCTCGTCCTTGGAATGGCTATGTGGATGACTCACGTCCTGCTGCCCACTCACTTTCTCAGCCCAAAACCACATGTCCTGGGGTGTGGTGGCAGTGAGCTGACCTCCTTCCCCCCTTCTGCCACAGGATCTTCATGACATACAGTTCCTGAGTTTCCAGCAAGTTGCCTTTCCTCCCTGCTTTCCCGAGAAGAGCTGAGAAATTTGGGCCTTGGAGAAAATGGAGTCCCAGTTTAGGTCTCCAGAGAGAGGTGTTTCTGAAGAAGTGTTCAAAAACACTGGGCTGTCCTGAAAGCTGGCTCGAAGGAGAACTAGAGACTTCAGAACCATTTCAAGCTCTAAGAACTGTACTTTTGCCCCCTCTGTCTGGGTCCTAGGCCCCATCACACTCAAATGTATGAACTCAAAACCAAGGAGAGACCAGGCGATGAGCAGTCAGGAGGAGGCACATAAAGTCTGGAGTGGGTGGCCCTGTCCTCCACTCCTTGGGTGGGCAGAGGAATGGACCGACCCATTTGCCTGAGGCAACCAAAATCTGGCTCCTTATTGCTGTGGGACACTGGCCTGAGACGGGTCTCAACCAGTGTCTCCACATCAGAGCTTGGCTGTCTGGGTGCTTGAAAGCACCCTTCCGCTACACTCCGTCTCTGTCTGGAACTTTCCCTGGACCTGGTGGGCAGAGCCATGGATACTGGGTGCACAGTCCTATTTGATGGGGAATGAGGAAATGTTTGAAGGCAGTGGCCAGCCATTATCCACAGCAGGTGGGAAAGTGCTGGTGGTGATGGTGATCCGTGGTCCTTACTTTATTATTATTTATTATTCATTCATTCACTTATTATCATTATCAATTTATTTATTTATTCTGAACCTATTACCTGTAGGAATTGACTACAGGTGGGTGCAAGATAGATTTCCTTTCTTTTTTTTTTTTTTAAAGATTTTGTTTATTTATTTGACAGAGAGAGACACAGCAAGAGAGGGAACACAAGCAGGGGGAGTGGGAGAGGGAGAAGCAGGCTTCCTGCAGAGCCGGGAGCCCGATGCAGGGCTCGATCCCAGGACCCTGGGATCATGACCTGAGCCGAAGGCAGACCCTCAATGACTGAGCCACCCAGGCACCCCTAGATTTCCTTTTTTTTTTTTTTTAAGATTTTATTTATTTGAGAGAGAGAGAATGAGTGAGAGAGAGCGCACACATGAGAGAGGGGAGGGTCAGAGGGAGAAGCAGACTCCCTGCTCAGCAGGGAGCCCGATGCGGGACTCGATCCGAGGACTCCAGGATCATGACCTGAGCTGAAGGCAGTCGCTTAACTAACTGAGCCACCCAGGCGTCCCTAGATTTCCTTTCTTGAGAAGTCTCAAGAGAATGGAGTTTTCGGTAACTCTGAAACATGGTCAGGCTACTGCCTCAACTTTATTTCTGGAGAGAACCTGTGCCCTTGGCTTCCTGCCTCTTCTTATTCTGGGGAAACCGGGGACAGTCTTGGAGTCAGGTCTCCTAGAAATGCCCTTTCTCTTCCAACAGGACTTGAGGAGGCTTAAAATGCAGGCAGTAAAAGCAATAGAATTAATAAAAATAAGGAGGAAAGAAGGGGGAAGTAAACGTGTTAACTTGAGTGCAAATAAGAGTTAACACCTAAGGGCATCACATTTGCCTCTGCACTTACTGACAGCCAGGGAAGAAACACCTACAAGCTCACAGTTTGTTAGGTTCTTTACTGGTTTATCTGTTCCTTCATTCTCTGTGCCTCAATTTGTCTGTAAAATAAGGTATATCAACTAGAGGTTTATGGAGAGCTTCCCATGAAATGATACACACAGACCACCTGAAACAATGCTTGGCACATTGTAAACATTTAATCCCAACCTTAGATATTACAACCTCATTCATTTGTGACTGTAGCCAAGTGGAAGGGAGTAGTGGGTAGAAGGGAGGTGGTTTTCCTTTATTCAAAGTTTCCTACCTTCTCTTTCCTGCTCCATCCAAGTCCTAATGGACAGCTTCTGAAATCGCCTCTGATCCTAGTCTGGCTCCACAATGTTCCCATTCCCACTGTAGTCTCTGCCCCTCCAAGTAGATTATTTCCAGGATGCTTACTTCCTGCTCACTGAACAGTGACCTCAGATGCATTTCCTTGACTGCAAGCCTCTCGGGCTCAGGAAGTGCAAAAGTGGTGTTGCCTCCTTTTGTCCCACTTCGGCAGGTCTGGAGGGGCTGGTGGGTCTGCTTTCCCAGCTCTCAGAAGTTTAACTCCACCAGGTTAGTGAGAGATGGAGACATCTCCAAGAAAACTCCAAACCCGTGGTGCCCAAGTTGATGTTTAGCAGCATGTAGTAGGCTTTCTCTGTCCTTTAATGATGAGGATGGGTGAGGGACCCTTGGGCTTTCGAGCTCAGTGATAGTGACCCTGATCTACCAAAGATCCTACGGGCAGTTGGGGCCTGAGCCAGGCCCAGGCCTCCCACTTCCAGGCCAGTGAGCCCACCATGTGTCCTCTGCCACACACTGCCCCTCCCCCTCTGGCAGCAGGTTCCAGTTTTATGTGGCCCCTCATTTTCTATGAGCAGTGCGAGAAGTCTGAATGAGCTTTTGGCCCAGATAGCAGCTCTGACAGCTGACATACACATAGTAGGCCTTCAGCAGTTGAATAAGGAGAGTATGAATGCCTAAGTAGTGTCAGCCACGTGTGAGAACTTTAGAAGACTTTATATACCTTGAGTCCTCACAATGGCCCTATAGAGTAGGGACTCTCAACATCTCCCCTTTACAGATGAAGAAAATAAGGCAGAGAATTTATTTGTCCTTGGTCACATGACTAGTGAATAGCAGAACAGGTAGTTTGGCTTTATAGTCTGTGTGTTTAACCACCAGACCAAATGGCCTCACTCAGATCCTAGAGAGTGTGCACCAACACCTTGACTCTAACAGAGAAATGTTATCCTTAGAATCTCTGTCTTCTTTCCCAAGTTCAGCGATAAGGTCGGAACCAGTGCCATCTGTGTATGACTTGGCGGTCTTCCTACCTCCTCTTTCCATTTTTAGCGCACTGTAACTTCTCTTACAGGCAGAGTCCTACCTCTCCTCTGCCCTGGGAGGATGAAGGCATCAGGACCAAGGCAACTCCAGGTCTCTAAGGGCTGTACCCCACTGATGCTCTCTCCACTGGTGAGGTGGTCAGGACCCACCCCAATCCCCAACTTCTCCCTCCTTGTAGCCTGGTTGGCAGAGGCACCCTGTTGTCCTAAGGAGGAAGGATAGGACCAGCCTAAAGATGTTGATGGAATTCACCTGTAATGCAAGGGGAAGTCTCTTTGAATCTCTGCCCCAGGGCTCTCCGACTCCCTGCAAACCCATCCCAAGGGCCTGGGCTATGCTCTCTTACCCTGATGGCTACTCACCGTGGCTGCCCCACCCCCTGACTCAGAGGTTGTCCAGTTAAGTATCTGCGAACTTGAAGGGCTAATACCACTGACCAGAAAAAGTATGTCCGTGGACAAAAAGAAACAAAAACAAAAACAAAACACACATGCTGTGACAAGTCCTAAGCAATTCCCTTACAAACAATTGCTTTGAAAATTGTTTTTAAAATTTTATTATTTTTTAAATTGAAATATAATTAACATACAGTATTATATCAGTTTTAGGTGTATGATGATTCAACAATTCATCACTCAGTACTCATCACGGTAAGTGTACTCTTAATCCCCTTCACCTATTTCACACACATCTCCCCCAACCCAAAATCATCGTTTTAAAATGGCAGAACACTAAGGACCTTTAACAGATCAGTCCTTTTATTCAATTTTTTCATAACCTTGGAATGAATTGAAGGAGGAGGGAGGAATACATTTTAAGGTGCCAAAATTACATCAGAATTGCATTCTAGGGTCATTGCTCCCAGACATGAACTTTCTGCTTCAGACATGACCTTGGGACCTAGAGCTTTGTAAGTTACTCACAGAACTCCATCAGATCTTCTAGATAGGTCAGAGAATACTCATGTGCAGTTTAAGCCTCCATAGATGTCCCAGACAGAGCAATGATTTACAGGATCTTTGCTTCTGCTCTTCAGTGCCCTGCTACTAGAGATGGCAAAAAGGTGGAAAGGACTCTAGAAGAACATTCTAAGCCTGGTAAGTGTTTCTGGTTGAAATTCTTCAATCTCACTACAACCCTGACAAGAAAGCACGACTTTAATCTCCCGACATGATTAGTTTTGATCTTAAGCTGCACAATAGAATAAATGCCCCCAAATGTGCAGAGCAAATCTTATTAACGTCAAAACTATATTATACACCCTGTAGGAGACCAGAAATCAATTTTTACATCAAAAGAATACAAAAGCTTCTCGGATGCACAGAGACCGTCCCCTTCCACCCTTTCCTACATCCTAAAACAGGTATTTTTACATTAAGAGCAAACTGGAAATTGGCATTCTGTGCCTACTGAGTGCTGGTCACATTCGCGTACCTTAATTTAAGTCCTGCCACAAAGTAGGTACTGATTGTTAACATTTTACATTAGTGACAATGCAGTCTGAGAGATCTGGAATTTGCTCAAGGTGACACACTGCAGCAAGTAGGAGTCAGGACTTGAATCCGAAGCAGTGTCCTTCCTCCTGCGCCACAGCCACGACGTAGAAAACGCAGGTCTACAGGAAATTAATGACCCACAGCCTTCCTGAGGCTCTGCGCCATAAACGGGGAGACAACCTGGTTCTCGTGACTCTTCAGTCTTTCTGTTTTCACCCAAGTGCATGACTGCGGGAGCAAACCGACCACGTGAGCCTTCTCCCTCCCCCGGCGACGGCCAGTGCCTGTCTGGCCAAGGGCAAGTCACAGGTGCGACAACGTGCCAGGACTGGATCCGGAGCCCGAGGGCTCGAGCTCTCCCGCAGCGTCACTGGACGGACGGGAGGGGAACTCGGCCAGGTGTGGCCTCCGGACGCGGCAGGTCACTAGTGCGCTCAAAGGAAGGCTGGAGAAGCGGTCAGCACTGTGAAACGGGGCCCGCGAGATAGAGGGACTAGGAATGACCTTGGTCGCGGCCTCTAAAACCCCGCATGACGACCTCCGGCGGCAGCGCTAGGGTCCCCCACGGTCTCCACCAGTAACTAACCAGTGCGGCGAGACTCTACACAGTCGCCAGGGCGAGGCTGCAGAGTGGGGGCCAGCCCTCCCCACGTGGACAAGCTCCCCTCTGGGGGCGTGGCCGCCGGCGCGGGTCCGGCCAATGAGCGCCGCCGTCGGGCTCACCCGGTTGGGCACGCCGGCCGGTGGGGGCTGCGCCATCCCGGGGGCGGGGCTCTGGAGCCGGGGCGAGGCGCGGCGGGTCACGCGGGTCGCGGCGCCGGGCTATAAGTAGCGGCCGGCGGCGTGTACCGCCAGAGTGATGGCTGCCGGCGCGCGCTGCGTGCTTTCTCTTCTCGGCCGCTGAGGGGCCCGCGGGTGCTTCCAGGGTGGGTCGCTAAGCCCCGCCGAACCGTCCCCGGAGCCTCCGCCCCGGGCCGTCTCCTCGTCGACCACAGGTGCGTGCGTCCGTGGCTCCAACCCACCGCCGCAGCCTGCACCTCTAGTCTCCCGCTCGGCCCTTCGTTTCCTCTGGTGAGTGGTGGCGCCACCTTGGATAAAGCTTTCTTCTCCCCGGGGCCAGGCGCCGACGTCGTGGCGCCGGAGGCAGTCGGGTGGGCCGGTGCGAGCGGTGCGGCGAGATTCTGGCTTCGTTTCTGTTCGCCTCCCTCCCCCACCCCGCCCGCCCGCGGGCCTTTTTGGCGGTCCCCGGGTGGCGCGCGCGCGCGGGAACGGCCCTTTTCCGGTTTTCGTGGGGAGGGCGCGCGCGGGCGGGCGGCGGCGGCGGGCGGGGGGGGGCGCAGGCTGGGCGCGCGCCGGCCGAGGAGGTTCCCGGCGCCACGTGCCCACCGCCTCGCGAGCCCTGCTCGGGGCCGGGGTCGGTGGGCTGCGGGCGGAGGACAAGGCCGGGTTCCCCAGCCGCGTGGGCCAGCGCGGCGTGCTGCAACGCGCCCCCCAAGGGCTCGCTGTTATTGTTATTTTCTTCCCCCTCCCCCCCAGGATGAACTTGCGTCCTTTCTCTTCTCCGCCATGGAATTCTCCTTGCTTTTAGCCCTCCAGAGCCAAAGAAACCCCAGACAACAGATGCCCATACGCAGCGTATAGCAGTAACTCCCCAGCTCGGTTTCTGTGCCGTAGTTTACAGTATTTAATTTTATATAATATATATTATTTATTATAGCATTTTTGATACCTCATATTCTGTTTACACATCTTGAAAGCCGCTCAGTAATTCTCAATTCTCTTATAATTAAAAACAAACAAACAAACCACTAGTCTAGAGAATGGCATCTACCGTGACAACGCTGCCTACCAGTACTTTTGCTGCTACTGCTGCTTCTGGTCCATTGGTGGACTACCTATGGATGCTGATCCTGGGCTTCATTATTGCATTTGTCTTGGCATTCTCCGTGGGAGCCAATGATGTAGCAAATTCGTTTGGTACAGCTGTGGGCTCAGGTGTAGTGACCCTCAAGCAAGCCTGCATTCTAGCGAGTATCTTTGAAACCGTGGGCTCTGTCCTACTGGGGGCCAAAGTGAGCGAAACAATCAGGAAGGGCTTAATCGACGTGGAGATGTACAATTCGACCCAACAGCTGTTGATGGCTGGCTCCGTCAGTGCGATGTTTGGTAAGTTCTTTTATGTATGCTCCTTAGTGGCGGGTGAGCAAATGGGTAGTTCCGTTCCTGTGCCCTCCCTTTCAGATTTTCTTCTTCAGAATGCAGTGCATTCCTAAGAATTTTGCCATTTAATAAAACTTGCCTGTGTTTCAGGTTCTGCTGTGTGGCAACTAGTGGCTTCGTTTTTGAAGCTTCCCATTTCTGGAACCCATTGTATTGTTGGTGCAACCATTGGTTTCTCCCTTGTGGCAAAGGGGCAGGAGGGTGTCAAGTGGTCTGAACTGATAAAAATTGGTATGTTTAATTCTAAATGGTTTTTAAATTTTTATTCTTGTCATGTGCTACCATGGCATTATATGAAATATATGGTGTAAAATAGAAAATTTTGAAGATAGAATATTAAAATTTAAGGTGTTTTTTTTTGTTTGTTTCTGATTTTCATTAATAGACATTTTTTTTTATTGTGTTCTGTTCCAGTGATGTCTTGGTTCATCTCACCACTGCTTTCTGGTATTATGTCTGGAATTTTATTCTTCCTTGTTCGTGCATTCATCCTCCGTAAGGTAATCTTTCTCTCCCCTCTTTTATGACCTTTGATGGGTCATACTCACGTGGTATTCAGACTGTTAGCGTTCTTCCAGATGTTGGTGTGGCCTTAGAAAGTTAAAAAATTTATGTTCTGTATATCTCTTGTATGTTGCTGAGTTCTCTGAAACAAATTTTTTTTTTTTTTTAAAGATTTTATTTATTTATTTGACAGAGAGAGGCACAGCGAGAGAGGGAACAAAAGCAGGGAGAGTGGGAGAGGGAGAGGCAGGCTTCCCGCTGAGCGGGGAGCCTGATGCGGGGCTCGATCCCAGGACGCTGGGACCATGACCTGAGCCGAAGGCAGACGCTTAACGACTGAGCCACCCAGGCGCCCCTGAAACAAATTTTCAATAACCAAGAACGAATGCATTCAGGAAGGAAAAATTGAATGAGTACTACGGTGTGCCAAGAGATAGGAGAGGCTGGGAATGAGAAAATAAGGAAATTTATTCAGGGTGGCTTTGTACAGGTGTTTGCTGATTACTGCTTTGCCTAAACCATTATATGCAGACCAGTTTGACTTATAAGCCTGGGGTTCAATAAGTCACAATGTCTCTTGTGGCTTTTTTTTAGCTGATAGTTAAATTGAGTAGTTTAGGTCTCCACGTAGATACTTCTGTAGTGCTGATTATCATAACCAGTTTATAAGCTTCTAGGTGGGGACTCTACCTCTCACAGTGACATGACTCTAATTTCTTAGGTAAAAAGAGCCAGTAAAGGTAGTTTTTGTTTTGTTTTGTTTTTCTTGGCAAAAAAAAAGTTTCCAGACAGTCATTTAATTTCCTGTCCCATTTGAAAATCCCTTTTGAGTGACCCAATAGCATTTCTTTTATCAAGAAGTCTGATGCTGGCTCCAAAATAAATGTAGACAACAAGGGATGTTGTCATTGGACTGAGTTACTTACTGAGTAAGAATAAATGCATTTTTCTCGGGAAACAAAGTTGTCCTTTTTCTGAGGGGACTGGCTCTTAACGGTCCATTGTAAGTTCTTAAAAATGCTCCTAAATGGTAGAAATCTGAGTGAACGGAGATAGGTAGCTTAATCGCAAGGGGTAAGAATATATTCAGACCCACTTGTTTGGTCCTGTTGTAAGCTTCTGTAGGGAAGGATTTGTACCTCTGTAGAAATACCGTGATTCATTAATCACTTTTGCTCTGACCTGAGTCTGGCAGAGTAAAGCAGTTGAAAATTTGAAACATCTATGGGTTGATTTATAATTTACTACTAATGGCCTTGAAGTTTGGTATGGTTCTACTTAGCATACAGGTATGATGAGCACCTACTTCCCAATCCCCAGAACTGTTGTAGCATATGATAACATGATGCTTAGATTTGAGGTGTACCGGTAGTCACTGATCAGATTTTTCAGTCTTCTTATTAGAGCCATATAGCTTGCTCCATACCAGAGAACCAGAAGAATTAATAGGATCCTCTGTTAGGGATTCCTGCTTTATAAAAGTTTACATTGGGTCTTTGTTGATTACTGGGAAGCAGATTGTTCTGATTCTGGAGAGGCTTTGTGTGTCTCAAGACAAAACAAACTTGTCTTCTTTCTTGGAGGAGGAATGGTGGTGCTCTGAAGTGTGAGGAGGGATTTTTAGTGCCCAGAATCTCTGATTTGAGAAATGCATGGACAGGTATTTTTTACCCACAGTTGAGAACTTAAGTTAAATATATTAACTTCTTAACTATATATTCTTTTTTTTTTTTTTTTAAGATTTTATTTATTTATTTGACAGAGAGCGACACAGCGAGAGAGGGAACACAAGCAGGGGGAGTGGGAGAGGGAGAAGCAGGCTTCCCGCGGAGCAGGGAGCCCGATGCGGGGCTCGATCCCAGGACCCTGGGATCATGACCCGAGCGGAAGGCAGACGCTTAACGACTGAGCCACCCAGGCGCCCTTTAACGATATATTCTTTATGTGGGAATGAGGATGGACATGATTCAGACTGATTGGAATTGTGTTTATTTTTTTTTAAGATTTTATTTACTTATTTGACAGAGGGATAGCGAGAGCAGGAACACAAGCAGGGGGAGTGGGAGAGGGAGAAGCAGGCTTCCTGCCGAGCAGGGAGCCCGATGCAGGACTCGATCCCAGGACCCTGAGATCATGACCTGAGCCGAAGGCAGACGCTTAACGACGGAGCCACCCAGGCGCCCTGGAATTGTGTTTAAAACAATACTGACTTTGAGAACCTTCTTGACCTCCAAACCCCCCTTTCCTCCCTATGACCCATATATATCCTTGTGCCCAATCTATCAGTGAGTCTTTAGGTGATGAATGTGAATAGTTCTGGTTACCTTAGGTTTTAAATCTCAAGAAGACATCCTTATGCTGGTAATCTTTGGGGGTCCTGGCTGTTAAAGTCTGAATATTTGATCATTAAGATGCTTTCCAACTTAAGATTCTGTTTTGGAAATTAACATTAAAATTTCCTTTTAAAAATTTTCTGTTTTCTCAATGTCTGTTTCAAGGGTATTGGGTGGTCTAGTAGGAAAAACCAGAGTGGAGGTGAGGTACTTCCCTTTTAAGGACTGGGGACAATAAACAAGGAATAGGGGATAAGGGAAAGTTTTCCTGTTGGGTATTTAAATGCTAGTTAGAGAAAACAGGTCCCTCTGCTTTCTCCCTTTTGTTAGGGATCACATTAAATCTAGGACATCTTTTCAAACTCAGAGGAGCCTTTTTCTTTAGACAAAGGTTTATGGGAACATCCAGTATGTAAACAATGGACTATTGTGGTTAAAGATGGGGAGTTATGAAGACCCCTCTTTCACATCTCACGTAACTGGGTGGTGAGATATTACATTATTTCCAGGTAAAGATTCAAGTGTGTGTTAGATGGGTCATACAGTAATAAAAATTTTATGAAGTTAGCCTTGGTTACCTCTTGCGAGTTTCTGAGAGGAGTCTGGAGGGAGTTAAAGGGAGAACACGGTTTGTTTTATTTCCCCCTGGCTGATTTATGAACTTAGCCTTTTTTTAGCCTATGAGCCTGTATTTCTTTCTTTCTTTCTTTTTTTTTTTAAAGATTTTATTTATTTATTTGATAGAACGTGAGCTGGGGGAAAGGGAGAGGCAGACTCCCCGCTGAGCAGGGAGCCCCACTAAATCCCAGGACCCTGGGATCATGACCTGAGCCGAAGGCAGATGCTTAACAGACTGAGCCACCCAGGCGCCCCTGAGCCTGTATTTCATAATAAACCATTAGTAGCATCATTCATTCCCTACCTTCCCCCCAACTAATTAATTATTGGTTACCTTCAGGGAATACATAATTGGGCTATACAGAAAAATAAAAACATAAGCTACTTCCTCCCAACTCTAATTAGCTTGATTTGATACATATTACCAAATAGTATTTGAAAATCTGTTAAGAGAAGTCCCTATATAATGTTTATAGAACCCTAATGGGTTTTGATTTTGGGGAGGATCTTAAAACCATGGATAGCGGGTCGCCTGGGTGGCTCAGTCGGTTAAGCGACTGCCTTCAGCTCAGGTCATGATCCTGGAGTCCCTGGATCGAGTCCCGCATCGGGCTCCCTGCTCTGCGGGAAGCCTGCTTCTCCCTCTCCCATTCCCCCTGCTTGTGTTCCCTCTCTCGCTGTGTCTTTCTCTGTCAAATAAATAAATAAAATCTTTAAAAAAAAAAAAAAACCATGGATAGTTCTTAGAAGAAAAATACATATATGCATCAGGTTTATAACTTTATTGACTGCCCTTGGAGTGTGACACACACTGTGTAGTTATTCCGGGATGCTTAACAGTTTCTGGGTATAGAATATAGTTCCTAGGCATAAGCTATTGTTTTTATTTTGGCTATTTCTCTTTGTGTAGTGTTTATTTATTTGTATATTTATATATTATATATTTAAAGTATAGCTAAAACTCAAAGTGGTTTTCAGTGAGGGCTCATCTCTACTGATTTGGAATGGCATCTTCTGTTGTGTTCATCTTCAGCCACTGCCTCCTTCTTCCCAATGAATTGATTGTCTTAGAAGCTGTATTTATTTATTTATATTTTAAAGATTTTATTTTTAAGTAATCTCTGTGCCCAGTGTGGGGCTCAGATTCACAACCAAGGTCAAGAGTCATGTGCTCCACCGACTGAGCCAGCCATGTACCCCTAGTCAGAAACCCTAGAATCACTTTGGGTCTTTCTCTTCTTTCTCAAGATTTTCTTTTGGATTGTGATCAAGACAGCATTAAACCTTTAGGGTAATATCTTCATAGTTTAGTCTTCCCTGTATATTCAAATCTGTGTTCTCTTTAAGTGTTTGACTTCGATGTTTTCCTGTAGAATTAATACATATTTGTTGTAAGTGCAACTCTTCTTATTTCCAGTTACGCTGGCCTTGCAGTTCCTTAACCATCTGGAGTTTTTGCCTCAGGGTTTTTGCACTTGCTGGTATCTCTGTCTGGAATACAACCCCCCCCCCCCGCCCCTCCCCTCAGGTAGCTTGCTTTTTTTTCCACCCTTAGGAATGCACGTGGCTTGTTGGCTTACCACATTTGTGTCTATGTTCCACTGATACTCCCCAGTGTGCCCCTCCTTCCGTCACTGCCCCTTACCCTCCTTTATTTTCTTCATAGTATTTATTGCTACTTTTTTCTGTACTAGAATGTAAATGTCAGTTCTCTGAGGCCAGGAACTTTGTCTCATTCATTCCCACATTTTAGGGCCCACAGTAGTGTTTGGCACAGTCTGTTGAATGAGGAGGTGACTTAGTGTACAGTTGATTTTTATCTTAGCACTTTGGTAAATTATTAATAATGACATATTTATTGATGTCTAGAAAAGATGGTTGTTGCAGGTAAATTCTGCATGTTTTGGTTTTAAGAAATCTTTCCAGGGGTGCCTGGGTGGCTCAGTGGTTAGGCGTCTGCCTTCGGCTCAGGTCATGGTCCCAGGGTCCTGGGATTGAGCCCCGCATCGGGCTCCCTGCTCAGCGGGAAGCCTGCTTCTCCCTCTCCCACTCCTCCTGCTTATGTTCCTGCTCTCGCTGTCTCTCTGTCAAATAAATAAATAAAATCTTAAAAAAAAAAAAAAATCTTTGCAGACATGGTGAGAAATGTCCTAACATCTCATAATCTATTTCTTGACATCTTTTACAAGTGTACATCTCAGATGTATGCTCAGGTTTACATCTGGACATCAGATACCTTAGAACACTGGGTGATAAAACTGATTAATTGGGACATTACCAGTCACTGGGATAGGTAGCCTTGTTAGAAATAGCAAACCCTTCCCCCCCCACAAAATAATAATAAACCAAACACAAACTTAAATTCAGGTAGATGTAAAAGATGAGATCAGCCTTAGTAGGGAGACTTCCAGGAACAAGGCCAACTGGGCTTTTCCTACTGCTTGGAGACCATTAACTGGCACTGTAATTCCCGAACCTGCCCTTTTACAAGGTTCTATGGAAATGAATTAACTTCAGCACCTTTTAAGGTATTGATCTTAATGATCTTTTACAGGCAGATCCAGTTCCTAATGGTTTGCGAGCTTTGCCAGTTTTCTATGCCTGCACAGTTGGAATAAACCTTTTTTCCATCATGTATACTGGAGCACCTTGTAAGTACATATCAAAATATTTAAATGTGAATTTAAAGTTGTTTATAAAACTTGCATTAAATGCCCAATTTACCCCTTTTTGCTTTACAGGGCTGAAATCTCCTAGAAGGTGGCTGGCCTGCGCCCATTTCAGAAGGCTGCAGGCTAGTGTATGCTGAGTTAACCTAGATAGTTTTTCAACCAAAGAGACCTGCTCAGATTCTAAATCACTACAGACCTTTACTCTTTAGTCTTCACAGGATCCACCGATAATATGACCCTTCTCCCTCCCTTTCTCCTATCTATGCTAAAAATACTGGAAGTGATATTGACCTCAACTACTGACTACTGAAGAGTCATTAGTTATATTTGGTCTTCAATAATCAGTCATTTAGGACTGGTTTGCTGGATATTCTCATTTTTCTCTCCCAAATGGAGCTACCTTTGTTTCTAAGCACTAAATTTACTTCCCTGAATCTGCTTGAATGAGAAGAGTTGGGATGTTTAACAACTGGTCTAAGTGCACTTGGAAGAAGAACTCATGCAGCTAAGAGGAAAAATAATTTGAGGATATAAAGATTGAATGATTGCTTTTATTTTGGGACTAAGGCAAAGCATGGATTAAATTATGATACGTGTTCAATTTAACAACTGAAAAAGACCAATCACTTGTAACTTACAGGACAGTACATGCTTTGATCAGTTCAGTTTTGCTATCTAGGGTCATTTGACTTGATGGTCAAGTGAGTGGCTTTTGATCTTTTGACTGTGACCTACCGGAAAAAATACATTGTACATTGCTGCCCAAGACACCCATGTAGAGAAAGAGAGAGGAAGGAAAACCAGAATAGTATGTTGAAGCTATTTACCCTTACTGTGTGCTGTGCACTCATATTTTCAGATAATTCTCTTTAGTTTTTAATGTTCATTGGGGCCCACTAAATTGATTACTTTTCTGACTAATGGATTGTAACTTGCTTCTTAAAACTTCACTGAAGTAGTAAGTCACTGACCAAAAATGGAATTAGCTAAGTATTTTTAACCTTGTCTTTATTCTTGGAATAATTAGGAAGGAAAATGGACACCTTTATGAGAATATTGATCTTACTTAGGGGATACCAGAATCCTTGGTAGATGGTACAGGCAAAGAAAAGCATGCATGCTGCATTTTCGTTCTATTTTAAATTGAGTTGTTTCTTTGTGCTAAACCTCACAGGAGAGGCTCTAAGCACTGTTTTATCTGGTAGCAGCAAAGCTCATAGTTCAGTGAAATTAGAAACTTAAACTTTCAGTCATTTTTGAAAAAGGAACTTGGGATATTTTTGTTCTGTTCTTTGTGGATCATTTACCAGAAAAATTTCCCCTTCTTGTTTCCCCTTTTTGACCTGGAACACAGGCAAATTTAAATTGTAATAGAGTTTGATTAAATTTCGTATATATTTTAGTTTGTGTGACTAAATACATGGCTAGAATTGATAGGAATTAAAATGGAAAGATTTGTAGTCACTATAGAACTTTAGTTTTGAAGGGACCACAATTTATATGTGATTTTTATGTTTTATTATATGTGATTTTTAAATATTAATCATTGCGGGGAAAATAGATTTTCCATTTTATAAGTAATTTAATTCCTAATCAGAATAAAGCCAAAGAACTGCAGGTAGCCAAGCTATTCTTGGATGAACTATAGATCATTATAGCATCTACTAGGCTCAAATAGAATTCTATAGTGTTTTGCTTCAGTCATTAGTCTAGGCTAGTGGCTTGGAGCCTGTTGGCATTTAAGTGATAAGCAGATGAGGACTGATACTAATGATCCCAAAGCCAGGTGAAAAGTAGGCAAGTCTCTAAGATACAGCTTGTTAATGAAATTACCACTAAATTATTTTCTTTTTGTGAAAGATAGCCCTTTGAACTATTCTTATCTTTTGATAATATTCTGGTTTTCTGTATCTAGTTTGATAATGTCGCTTAAGAGATAATCTTGTTAAAGGATTTTACTGGAGGGTAATACAATGGATGTGATAACTTTCACAGAGAATTCTGTCAGTATGACAAATATGACTCTTGGGGCCCCTTTCTTTTTTAACATCAAAATCTGTATGTGCAAACATAATGTGTGGCAGCTACCATCTGGAGGCTTACGGAGTGGAAGGTTTCCATTTTTTCATAGCTAGTTGCAGATCCTCAGAGTATAGTTGATCCTTATTATCTTCTAAGTAAAGAAAGGAAAACTCGTTTTCGAAGGAGCTTGGGAGACTTTAATCTAATCTAGCAGGTGTGGAGAGTGGGCCAGAGGTGGAGGTGTGGGTTTCAGATGACCATGGGATTTTTCTCCCCTCCTGAATTTGTGTAGTTATGAGCACAATAGAAACCCTGTGGACCTAAGGCTGGCAGCAGTTATAAAGGGTGATGGGCTGGCTTGGGGAACCCCAGAGTCCCCAGAGGAGGGTTTACACATTGTTGCAGGGGGCTGTTGCCCTGGGGTTTTCAAGATGCACCATTTTATCTCCTAGTGCTGGGCTTTGACAAACTTCCTCTGTGGGGCACCATCCTCATCTCGGTGGGATGTGCAGTTTTCTGTGCCCTTATCGTCTGGTTCTTTGTATGTCCCAGGATGAAGAGAAAAATCGAACGTAAGTAACAAATTGTAGCAGAACATTTTAACTAGCAATGTGCTTGTTTTTTCTTGTGTGATCACTAAATAAAAACCCACTATTTGGATAGATTGGCAAAGTCAAAAATTTAAATGAGATTTCAGGAGATGGGTTTATTGTCCGAACTGTGTTTTTATTGACTTGACCTGGGACCTGCTCATAAGGAATATTTGACATGCTGGGGACAAACTGGTCATTCAATCTACTTTTTACTGTATCAGTTGCTGGTGACAGAAATACAGAGAGAAGTAGCTTAACATTAATTGGAAGTGTGAGGATATCTTAATGTGTAATAGGGGGTAGGTACAAAATATTTTCAAGGAGAAAACTTTATCCTAACTACTTCTGTGTGTGTTACTTCAGATTTAGACACGCAAAAAGCTAAGTCACATATTTATATCTGACTTTAGATTTAATTCTCAGAATTGTCGCACAAATTCTAGAGATAGATATTTTCCAGTGTTAATATGAAGGAGTCATTTAGACCATTACTACATACAGTAGTAGAATGTAATTAAATACAGGATAAATTTCGTTAGTGTCAGTCTTTTTTAATCTTGTATTTGTTTCCTTACTGGCTTGAGATCTGTTCAAGTGATCTTTTTCTGCCCTTTTCATCTGCAAATGCTTGGTTAGTGATTTCAAGTTTGTCATTGGGAAGTGGAGGGATGCACATACTGCTGGGCACTAGGAGGAGTGCTGCGTCATGCAGCTGCACTGAGCCCTTTCTGAGAGGCTCTCGTCTGTGCTCCTCTGCTTGTGCCATGCGCACAGTGGGAATGAGGCTTGCATGACATCCTGACCTCGTTTTTCCCCCAGTCTGGAAGAAGAGGAAACAAGTCTTGCTAATGTTTTATGGTTCTACTCTATAGCATGGTTGTGCTACCTGAATGAACGTGTAAACGTACTGGGCATTGGTAGACTGGGCAGAAGATATTCCTGCCTAGTCATGGCATTTAGCTCCATAAGGCAGAGCATTAAAGTGAATCTCTGTTTTACAGAGGTGGGAATTCAGTTGTCATCTTTCGTCTTGAACTCCTGGACTGAAATTTGGGGGCATTCCTTTTTTAAAAAGAACATGAATTATTAGATGCAGTGTAAATTTTCAATTTGTCCACCTCATGCTTTTTAGGTACCTTTCACCTCAGAATGGGTCAGCAGGGAGCTAGGAATAGTTTTTATCCTTGTAAAATCAAAATCTTTGTTTTGTAAAGGAGAAGAATATACAACAGAGCCCATAAAGCCTAAAATATTTTACTGTCTGGCTCTTTACTGAAAAAGTTCGTGACTTCTGAAGCATTGCTGATTTCTTCCCAAAGGAAGGATATGAGATACGCCAAGTGAAGCAGACAGGGAAAATTATCCTGAATTTTCACCAAAATATATTACTTTGAGATGGATTTTTTTTGAGTTGGGGAGACGGGAGATGTGGAATGAGTTAGTTGGGTCAAAACCAAACCAAAAAAAACCCCCTTTTTTCTAGGAGAAATAAAGTCTAGTCCTTCTGAAAGCCCTTTAATGGAAAAAAAGAATAGCTTGAAAGAAGAGCATGAAGAAACAAAGTTGTCTCTCAGCGATATTGAAACCAGGAATCCTGTTTCTGAGGTAGGGTCTGCCACTGTACCACTCCGGGCTGTGGTGGAGGAGAGAACAGTCTCGTTCAAACTTGGAGACTTGGAGGAAGCTCCAGAGCGAGAGAGGCTTCCCAGCGTGGATCTGAAAGAGGAAACCAGCATAGATAGCACCATGAATGGTGAGTGGAGTTTCTTCAGTGGGGAAGATACAAGTTTGACTTTGTTACCTATACTGGGGAGGAGGCTCACTGTTTGGACCTGATGCTGTTTGTTTTTAATGTTACTGTTTTGGTCTTGGCCAGGGGCAGTGCAGTTGCCTAATGGGAACCTTGTTCAGTTCAATCAAGCCGTCAGTAACCAGATAAACTCCAGTGGGCACTATCAGTATCACACCGTGCATAAAGATTCTGGCTTGTACAAAGAGCTGCTCCATAAATTACATCTTGCCAAGGTGGGAGACTGCATGGGAGACTCTGGCGACAAACCCTTGAGGCGCAATAATAGCTATACTTCCTACACCATGGCAATTTGTGGCATGCCTCTGGATTCATTCCGTGCCAAAGAAGGTGAACAGAAAGGTGAAGAAATGGAGAAGCTGACGTGGCCTAATGCAGACAGCAAGAAGCGAATTCGAATGGACAGTTACACCAGTTACTGCAATGCTGTGTCTGACATTCACTCGGCATCTGAGATGGACATGAGTGTCAAGGCAGAGATGGGTCTGGGTGACAGAAAAGGAAGTAGCGGCTCTCTAGAAGAATGGTATGACCAGGATAAACCAGAGGTGTCTCTCCTCTTCCAGTTCCTGCAGATCCTTACAGCCTGCTTTGGGTCATTTGCCCATGGTGGAAATGACGTCAGGTCAGTTGACTTGGAATCACAGCATCACGCTTTCTATTTTTGTATCACCTGTTCCCTTTTATAAGGCTGTGTTTGTGGCTCTGGTACCATACAGCCCCGTGGGACACGAATAAGCTAGAGAGGGTGAGGTAATAGCAGTTATGGACTTAATAAAACAGGCAGTAAAATGTGTTTTATAAGGGTGCCTGACTGGCTTAGTCGGTAGAGCACACCACTCTTGATCTCACTTGTAAGTTTGAGCCCCATGTTGGGTGTAGAGATTACTTAACATCTTTAAAAAAAAAAGGTTGTTTTTTTTCCTTTAGATTACAAAGAATGTTTTTGTTTTTGTTTTTTAAAAGATTTTATTTATTTATTTGACAGAGAGAGACACAGGGAGAGAGGGAACACAAGCAGGGGGAGTGGGAGAGGGAGAAGCAGGCTTCCCGCGGAGCAAGGAGCCCGATGTGGGGCTCGATCCCAGGACCCCGGGACCATGACCCGAGCAGAAGGCAGACGCTTAATGACTGAGCCACCCAGGTGCCCCAAAGAATGTTTCTGTAGATGAGAAACACAGATATTCTTCATGGAGAGGTCTTGCCAATCAAGATAGGATCCATTTCTGTGATAGTAAATTCGGTGAATACTGAGATGAAAAGCTTAAAAATCACTGCCGTAGGGAATGAATTTGGAGGTTGTTGGCTGTAGTTCTGTCGTTTGTAAACTGGTCATTGGAACCATAGTTGTTCTAGGCTTCCTATTGGATGATAGGCCACCACATGCATGGGATTCTTCTCTGAGAGCAGCTTTCATTTTCTTCTGCTATGTATGTTGGGGTCCCATTTATTTCTTTTGAAAGGACTGTTTGCGAAATGAGCTTGACAGCTTTGCTTTAAATAATCTAGTAGGTCTCATGGAACACTACATCTAAAACTAGTGATGTAATGTATGGTGATTAACATAACAATAAAAAAATTGAAAAAAAAAATCTAGCAGATCATTTAGCAAACTGGATCTTGCCAAGTTCTAGTTCTGCCTGAAAAATCATCTTTGTCCTCTTTTTTTCTTTCAGCAATGCCATCGGTCCTCTGGTTGCTTTGTATCTGGTTTATGACACAGGAGATGTTTCTTCAAAAGTAGCAACACCAATATGGCTTCTGCTCTATGGTGGAGTTGGTATTTGTATTGGTCTGTGGGTTTGGGGAAGGAGAGTTATCCAGACCATGGGGAAAGATCTGACACCAATCACACCTTCTAGGTAAGTTGGTAAAGCAGGTCTTAGGCTAATGCTCATTTTCTTAGGATACATAATACTGTGTAGTGTTATCACACAAATCTTCAGCTAATGTAACCCAAGCTTGTATAAGGTCCTGATGTTACTCTCATTATTGTGAACTTTTTCGATTTTACATATTGTCTGGCCCTTAAACATAATTTTGGTCAAATATTCATCTCCAGTGGTCTCTTAATGTAACTTTTCTGAGAAAGGTGTGTGTGTGGAGTGAATAGCTCTGTGTACTTGTCCTTTATTTGTCTTTACTTGAGAGCTAAGACTGATGTTTATTAAATTCTTCCAGATAGAAGTGCAAACTTTAATAATGGGCTTCTAGGAACCCTTAAAACCTCAAAAACGTTAGAGAAGAGGGAAGAGAGCCTGATTTAAATTAGATTTCAGGGGCGCCTGGGTGGCTCAGATGGTTACGCGTCTGTCTTCGGCTCATGATCTCCAGGTCCTGGGATCCAGCCCCACATTGGGTTCCCTGCTCAGTGGGGAGTCTGCTGCTCCTTCTCCCTCTCCCTCTGCCTCTTCCCACCCCTCCGCTTGTGCTCTCTCTCTCAAATGAATAATGAATGAATAAAATCTTAGAAGAATAGATTTCAGGAGCTACAGCAAATTAAAGATGTTAGGTTAGTGTCAGGTTTTGTCACTGAGTAGAGCACAGTAAGATTGTGTTAACTTTGAGGTAATGTTAGCTTATAAAACAGCTTCCATTCTTGACAAGTAATCTTTATGTCTACAGTGGCTTCAGTATTGAACTGGCATCTGCCCTCACGGTGGTAATTGCATCAAATATTGGTCTTCCCATCAGTACAACACATTGTAAAGTAAGTGTAATGTATATGTGCTGTGTCTATTGAATGGTTCTAGTAATATGGAGAAGTTTTTTGTTTGTTTTTTTAAGTGTGATAACTGTAGTTTAGAAAGTTTTATGCAGTTGGAGTCCTGAAGAGTTCACAAATTTAGGACAAATGACTGCAATAATGTGAAGGCTTACAGTTTACAATTCCTTGGGTCTAGTACTCTTTTAAAAAATTTTTTATTGTTATGTTAATCACCATACATTACATCATTAGTTTTTGATGCAGTGTTCCATGATTCATTGTTTGTGCATAACACCCAGTGCTCCGTGCAGAACATGCCCTCTTTAATACCCATCACCAGGGTAACCCATCCTCCCACCCCCTTCCCCTCTAGAACCCTCAGTTTGTTTTTCAGAGTCCATTGTCTCTCATGGTTCGTCTCCCTCCGATTTCCCCCCCTTCATTCTTCTCCTCCTGCTATCTTTCTAGTACTCTTATTTAAGCCAATACTGTATGTTCTCCCTAAATGATGGCAAAAGTCCTTTTACATATAGTTAGCCTGTCTGTGAGGCTTGTTGGGCTGTTGAAGGGCAGCGTTATTTATAGAAGGTGTATATTCATAGCCTCAGAATTGAAGTACGGAGAATCTTGTTGAATTTGAAGTTGCTTGATGGCCATGTAATAACTAGAAAAAAAAAAAACTGGCTTCCTTAAGGCAATTTAAGTTGGTTCATCATGGAGCCTTTGAATCATCCTTTTTCTTCTAGGGTATTTCCGGGTGATTGGCTGTGAGGTTTAATAACTGTCCTCCTCTAAAATGATGTTTGGAAAACCTGAAACTTCAAGTAATTTATTAAAACAGTTCATTATTAAAGCAGTTGATTAAAATTCCAGTAGCTCAGGAGAGAGAGAGGAGATGTTGTTCTCGTATTTTACCCCAATTACCACAGATGTAGTGATTGCATTTTTACATTGCCTTCATCTTCCCATGAGTGATCTGCTTCTTATCCTGTTACAAACCATCTTTCATGGAGTCAGTCTCATCAGCTGTTTGGGGCTCCTTACCTACATAAGATCATGTGTCTGTTACCAAAATACCATTGGCCTTTACTAACCAGTTTCCTTGATCCCTTTCTCTGCTAGGTGGGCTCTGTTGTATCTGTTGGCTGGCTCCGATCCAAAAAGGCTGTTGACTGGCGACTCTTCCGCAACATTTTTATGGCCTGGTTTGTTACCGTCCCCATTTCTGGCGTCATCAGTGCTGCTATTATGGCAGTCTTCAAATATGTCATCCTCAGAGCGTGAAGCTGTTTGAGATTAAAATTCGTGTCGATGTTTGGGGCCACCTTACACATTCCTGCTCCTTTGAAGAAGGATCACAGTGTTACAGAAGACCAACAAGAGTCTTTTTAAAGTTTGGGAGCTGTGGGAGGGAAGTGTTACTTGTGCTATAATTGCTTTTGTGCTAAATATGACTTGTCTCAAAATTAGCTATGTAAAATAGCCAGGTTTCCACTGGTTCCTATTGAGGTCCCTTTTCCTTCTGGGCTGTGAATTCCTGTACATAATTCTCTACTTTTTGTATCAGGCTTCAATTCCATTATGTTTTAATGTTGTCTCCGAAGATAACTTGTGATTTGTTTTTTTTTTTAAACAACCATTCAGAGCCATTTGACGCAGTGTGCTCTGCTTTGGTGGTTTCACCAGCTTCTGCCCTAACATGCACAGGGACTGAACAACAAACATAACCGAAGCTTCCCTTGTAGTCTCTTAGAGGAATAGAGCCATTTGTACTCTGCCCTCCCGTCGGTAGTGGCAGGTTCCATTGGCATGTGTGGGAACTTCTTACAGGGACGAGGTTCTTTGGACACAGTGAAAATTTAAGTTAGTAGTAACTTTTTTGCCAGCAGTTCATTGACTATTATTGCTAAAAAGAAGTAGGAAGAAAAAGCCTTCTGGCATTCTTGGTTATTTCTTTACGATTTCTGGCAGTGTGGGATGGATGAATGGAGTGGAATATGAACTTTGGGCAAGTTAAATGGGACAGCCTTCCATGTTCATCTGTCTACCTCTTAACTGAATAAAAAAGCCTACAATTTTTAGAAAATTTCGTTCTCATGGTTTTTGTTCATATTTGAAGCATCTGGGCTCCAAATCAGTTAGCCCTGTGCCATTCTTAGGAGAGTATCTTAAATAACTACTGACCCACTTAAACTTCCCCACTCCTCCCTGTTAAGTTTCTTGTGATCCCAGAATATACATGACTTAACTCCATAAGTACTGTTGTAGCTGTTTGGCATTTTTCCTTGTAATAGCACAGCCTAGACACTTCCACATTAGCATGTATAAGTGTATTCATTGTTTGACAGCCACAAAGTTTTCTTGTTTGAATGGACTGTTTTATCAGATCCTTATTTAGAATGTTCCTAGCTTTGCTATTATGAAGGATGTTAAGACGGGTGGGGTGTATATGTGTGTGGCTAGCTCAACTTACTTAATTCTCAGTGTTGGGTTCTTCAGTCTTGACCCATTATCTCGTTTACCCTTGATCAGAACAGTTAATGAAAAGTGCATTGCTTTGCAAACTAGGTAGATGATTCCTGTTCTGAGAGTTGTGTTTTAGGAAGATGCCTTGAGAAGCCACACTGTACCACATAAAGCTATGCCTGCCTGACCTATGCCTGAGAGAGATTAGATCACTGGTTGGGTACATGCCATAGACTTGCTCAGTCAGTGTTGACCATTTAGGGTCAGGTACTGTGCTAAGCTTTTTATATACATTTAATCCTCAAGACCTCTTCGAATAGGTCTTTACCCCCCTCTTACAGGTGATAGACACAGCCTGGGGAGTTGTATCTTTCCCAGTACTACATCTTAGCAGAGAGTGGACATCAGTTGTAGCCTCTGGGGCTGGCTGAAAGTAGCCTTGTGATTTTTTTTTTTTGGAGGAAGGAGGGAGGGGGCTCTGTATGGTAAAGGAGAACTTAGCATTAATCCCTGGACTGAAGGTTTTGGAGGAGACGCTCTTGAGTTTCGGTATTGGTTTCCTTTCCTGATGCTATGTGTCCTCACACAAGCCTCGATCCTGTCTTCCCTGTGATTACATGAATAGTAACCCGTCTCAACATTTCCCTTTTGGCTTGGGAGAAAACAGCTGAGAAAATACTTGAATCAAGGATGTGTTTCTCTAGGAAGAGCAGCTAGATGTGGGGACGAGGAACCCCAAGAGCTAAGAAGAGACCAGAGGGAGTTTGTATTTCCATATATAGTAATACCTACCACAGGCTGGGGATACATTCTCTGGAGAGCTTTGGTCTATGTTTCTTGGGCATAGAGGTTGCTTTTTTTTAAAACAAGTTTTTCAAATCAAGGTTACATGTGTACATGTTAAGGAGTCCTGTGACTCAACAAGGCTTATAACAGAAATGAGTCTCCCACCACCATTTCTCCCTTTCCTGATGCTGTGACACAGTCCTTGTGGTATTTATCCCAGTGTTGCTGAATGCTATACGTTTGTGCAACTACTTGGCCCTTCCAGCTTTTGGCTCTTGACTTCCCATAGTGGAAAATGATGTGTAGTTTTAGTCATCTTCAACTTTTACCATACATTGACCCTAACCTCCCACTTTCACTGTATAATTGGGTCTTAATTTTGCTAAGATAATATTCATAGTATTTAAAAGTTATTACTGAGTTGCTGAGTCTTAATATACTGTAATCACTTTTCTTGTACAACTTTTTTTTAAAAGATTTTATTTATTTGACAAGCACAGTGAGAGAGGGAACACAAGCAGGGGGAGTGGGAGAGGGAGAAGCAGGCTTCCTGCTGAGCAGGGAGCCCAATGTGGGGCTTGATCCCAGGAACTTGGGATCATGACCCGAGCCAAAGGCAGACGCTTAACTGACTGAGCCACCCAGGTGCACCCTTGTACAACTTTTGGTATTTCCCCGGAGTAGTCTTTTTTTAGGTTCTTGTCACTAATCTATCCTGTACCAGTTGTCTTTTTTTTTTTTTTTAAAGATTTTATTTATTAGAGAGAATGAGCAGGGGGAGGGAGAGGGAGAAGCACACTCCCCACTGAGCAGGGAGCCTGACATGGGGCTCGATCCCAGAACCCCAGGATCATGATCTGAGCTGAAGGCAGATGCTTAACGGACTGAACCACCCAGGCACCCCACTGTACCAGTTATCTTAATTTCCTCTTAGGACTGTTGAAAACATCAACAGGAGTGTTACTGATGTATTGGGGAAGCCTCCCTCACAGCTTATCTGTTCCAGTCTAGACAAGTTTCACATCTGCGTCCTAAAATTTTTCCTTCTTTCCTTCCTCTCTCCCTCCTTCCCTCCCTCCCTTCCTTCATGGGAGAGGAGGGAGGGGCAGAGGGAAAGGGAGAGAGAGAATCTTTTTTTTTTTTTTTTTTATGATTTTATTTATTTGAGAGAGAGACTGAGCAAGCAGGGGGAACAGCAGGCAGAGGGAGAATCAGGCTCCCCACTGAGCAGGGAGCCCGATGCAGGACTCCATCCCAGGACCCTGGGATCATGACCTGAGCCGAAGGCAGGCGCTTAACCGACTGAGCCACCTAGGCACCCCTATAACTCAGTTTTTAATGTTTTGACAAATTTTTAGAATTGGACAACCATCATTTTTCCTGTTGATTATTAGGTTGTTTTGCATGGTTTCAGCTTGCATTGTCAGTTTTAGGGACCTACTCTCTACCCGTCATCCAGCTCCCAAGAAGTCAGTATTCTGCTGTTATTTCACCTCTTCTTGAAATGGCTTACTGGAGTATTGTATTTATTTATTTATTTATTTTTAAAGATTTTATTTATTTGACAGAGAGACACAGCAAGAGAGGGAACACAAGCAGGGGGAGCCCGATGGGGGCTCGATCCCAGGACGCTGGGATCATGACCTGAGCTGAAGTCAAACACTTAACGACTGAGCCACTCAGGCTCCCCTATTGGAGTATTTTAAAGCAAATCCCAAACATAGCTTCTTACCTGTGAAATACTTTGGTATATGTCTAAATGATAGTGGGGTTTTGTTGTTTTTAAATGTTACTGCAGTGTGCCTTAACAGCTTCTTAGGCTTAGTCTGTCCGGTTTTAACCCCTTTTTCATGGTGTCTTGTGGAGGTACCATTTTCTCAGATTTCTGAGCCTTTTAGTGGCCAGCTTAGTGTCAGCCTCGTCAGGTCTGCCACGGCTGCTTACCTTGCCTAGCTCCTATAGTTTGGTGGTTTTGAATTTATTTATTTTATTATTTTATTTTTTTTAAGGTTTTATTTATTTGACAGAGAGAGAGCGAGAGCAGGAACACAAGCAGGGGGAGTGGGAGACGGAGAAGCAGGCTTCCTGCTGAGCAGGGGGCCCGATGCGGGGCTCGATCCCAGGACCCTGGGATCATGACCTGAGCTGAAGGCAGACGCTTAACGACTGAGACACCCAGGTGCCCTGTTTATTTGTTTTTTAAAGATTTATTTATTTGACAGAGTGCACAAGCAGGGGGAGTGGCAGGCAGAGGGAGAGGGAGAAGCAGACTCCCCGCTGAGCAGAGAGCCCTATGTGGGCAGATGCTTAACCTTAACCGACTGAGTCACCCAGGTGCCCCAGTTTGGTGGTTTTGTATCCACGCCAGTTGTCTATCTCTACAGTAATCCCTTACTACTAGCATTTTGGTGATATTTCAAAGGGAGTGAAAGTTAATATTTTAATCTTTGTTTACTTAGGAATTCTTGACTAATTGATATTTTAATAATTTTTTTAAAGCGAAAAATTTATTGGAATGTTTACATTGAAAAGGTTTTTGAACAATTAAGCATAGAAGGTAGAGAATGAGAAGAACCTCACTTGCTTTCCCCTTTCCCAACCGCAATCCCCAAAGGTAGCTGTCAGTAGCTTGTCTGTCAGTACTTTGTGGTTACTGTCAAAAGTTTGCATTTCTTAGGCACTTGGCCCTATGCATGTGTGCACAGGTGTATATGCACACACACACTTGAAGAATCTTTCTTTTTGAGAGATGAAGCTGTTTACTCCTGTAAAGGCCCTTTGGTGTCTAGAAGTTAAATAGTGTCAGTCACAGAATAAACAGGACAACGTTGAGTCACCTGGTTAACCCACCGTTGTACGTTGTATGGAGAACTAGATAAATGTTACACAATTGTACTTGTGTTTACTTGCAAGTTGCTATGTCCTTTGCAAGCTGGGCTAAGCTTTAGGCAAAGCTAGTGCTTTCAACAGTGCATTTCCTGACTGGCAGGAAATAAAAGGATTTGTTCTCACCCTCCTTCACTCCTTCCCCTTCAGGCAATATAAAGCTGCTTGGAGACAATAGGTGACAAAGTTGTTAAGATTGTTGCTCATTAAAAGCTGGGTTGTGGGGGCGCCTGGGTGGCTCAGTCGTTAAGCGCCTGCCTTCGGCTCAGGTCATGATCCCAGGGTCCTGGAATCGAGCCCCGCATCGGGCTCCCTGCTCTGCGGGAAGCCTGCTTCTCCCTCTCCCACTCCCCCTGCTTGTGTTCCCTCTCTCGCTGTGTCTCTCTCTGTCAAATAAATAAATAAATAAAATCTTTAAAAAAAAAAAAAAAACTGGGTTGTGTTCCCTATGAAATCTAGTGGTGTGAGGATACCTGGTCTATTAAAACCCTTTCTCCACTGTGTGCAGTATGTAAGATTTTCATATCTTTTTTTTTTTTTAAGTAGGCTCCACACCCCCCCCTTTTTTTTTAAAGTAGGCTCCACACCCCCCCCCTTTTTTTTTTTTTAAGGTAGGCTCCACACCCTGCATGGAGCCCAATGCAGGGCTTGAACTCACCATCCTGAGATCAAGAGTCAGACACTTAACCAACTGAACCGCCCAGGTGCCCTGATTTTCATATGTCTTAATTGCTGATGGTTCTCTCTTGCCTCAAGCCAAAATTTTGGTAAGGTTATTGATCTCCTGCCTGTGGCGTGAAACTTGTTTCTTTATAATACTGTTTTCTGCCTTTCTTTTCACCTCTACTTGAGAGATCTAAATCCTATTCATTGTTTCAGCTGAGACACAGATATTTGAAAAGCTGAGAGGGGTCGGCTGGCTGTAGATCGCTGAGGTGTTTATACCAAACTATTCCTTTTGTGACAGATGGAGACTTTTGAGAGTTTATGAATAGATTTTTTTAAATAACTACTAGAAGAAAACACTGGAGCTGCTCATTGGCAGTAGTCCTTGCCTTTCTAATGATTGGGTTTTAGTGTAAACCCCTTCTGTTACATTCAGAGATGATGCTGGATTTCTCTCATCTGAACATACTGCGGTGCAGTGCAGAATGCTACTTATTAAAAGGACAAGATAGTTATTTTCTGGGGACTCCTGGTGGAGCAAGGTCTCTCCTCCCAGAAGATTATTGCTAAAGACCTAGATAGCAGGTTTCTACTTCCCATTCATTCTATTTCTAGAAGCAAGCAAATGTTCTCTAATTGCAGGCTTGGGCTGAATGCCTCAACAGTGTTTCCCACTGTGCTAATTGGAAAAATATAATTCTCAACTAACTGTGTCCTGCTTTGCAAAATAATAGTTGGCAGCTGAGTTGCCAGTTTGGTTCCTAAAGTGAAGTGGTGCTTTTTAGGTTAGCTCTAAGGATAATGGACCTTTGGAAATTCCAGGGATAGCTTATGCTGTGTACAAAGATCATTAGAGATCAAGCTTCAGCCTATAAGAACTCAGTGCCTATTGATTTGATATCTTTTCCTAGGAGCCGTTATTAAATTTAATTTCAATTAAAATTTTTTGGGGGGGCCAGGTTCTGGAAATTTAGTCAATATTTCCCGTTAGTCGAACAGTCCTATGAGGGGCCTTGTGTGTACCTTATTGATTTGGAAGGGAGATAATTTTCTTTTAGCTGAGGCCTTGGCTCTGGCAAGCTCTCCATCCACATCAAATATGGTTGGCCTTGTCAGCTTTTTGGGCATCCTGCCAGCTGGTGTGTATAGAGTTGATGTGACACTTCTGTTTAGAATCTTTGGTGGTTCTCCCAGTTCCCTGCAGAATCACTGTCTCGTATAGAGAAAGGCTTTAAAGTCAAAGTTTCCATTGGAATTAGGTCTTCAAGGCAGTTGATTACCTCATGTATACAGTATAGTGTAATGGTTAAGAACGTGAGATCTGGAGCCACATTTATCTGGGTTCTAATCCCAGCTTTAGCGCTTGCTAATTGTGTATCTTGGAGGCTGTTTAATCTTTCTAGGCCTCAGTTCCCTGTCTAAAGATTGGTGAGAGTAATGGTACTTACGTCAGGATTTTCATGAGGTTTATATGAAATAGTGCCTGTGAAGTGTGTAATGCCTCACACTTCCTAAACACTCTATAGAGTTTATTAACTGATCTCATCCTCCAAATAAATATATGTTATTTTCTTGATATGGTAATGTTCAGCTTGACATTGATACCTTTCCTTGACTGGTGGGACAAATAATTTTCCTTAACTAAACCTTTCTTTCTTTCTTTTTTTTTTTTTTAAAGATTTTATTTATTTATTTGAGAGAGAGAGAATGAGAGACAGAGAGCACGAGAGGGAAGAGGGTCAGAGGGAGAAGCAGACCCCCCGCTGAGCAGGGAGCCCGATGCGGGACTCGATCCCAGGACTCCAGGATCATGACCTGAGCCGAAGGCAGTCGCTTAACTGACTGAGCCACCCAGGCGCCCTAAACCTTTATTTCTTAAGTCTGAAATAAAGGACCTAACTTCGGTGGAGTGTCTTTGAAGAAAAGTATATAGGACTCTCTATAAATTGGGATTAGGTTAAACTGAGTGACGGAAGGGGCGCCTGGGTGGCTCAGTAGGTTAAGTATCTGCCTTTGGCTCAGGTCGTGATCTCTGGGTCCTGGAATCAAGCCCCACATCAGGCTCCCTGCTCAGCAGGTAGTCTGCTTCTCCCTCTCCCTCTCCCCCTGCTTGTGCCCTTTCTCTCTGTGTCTCAAATGAATAAATAAAATCTTTAAAAAGTTAAAACAAAACAAAACAAAACAAAAAAATCCCCTGAGTGATAGGAAATCCCAAGAACAGAGAAGAAAGTTTATTTTTTCGCCAAGTGAAAGAGGCCCAAGGGCTGTTACAGTGGCATCATGGTCATCAGGGTAGAAAGACACTCTTTCTATCTTGCCCCATCTTCAGCATGTGATTACTATCTCAAGACTTAAAGACCCAAACATGCCAGTTTTCTCATTCTTGGTAATATTAAGTTTGATCACTCAGTCCTGATGAGCAGGAAATGCAAGTAGTTTAGATGCCTTAGTAAGATATGGGTACATGCTGGGGGGTGGGATATAAACTCCACTCTTGGTACTAATTTCTGCCTCTGAATCCAGTCAGAAGACAGAAATCATAGGTGGGTTTTTTGTTTGTTTGGTTGGGTTTTTTTTTAGAAATCATAGGTGTTTTAACAGAGTTTAATAAAAGAGCTAATGGGGTATAAAGTGTTAACCTGCACCTGAAATGGCAAAAGGCAGACACAGCAGTGTCCTAGACGTAGCAGCTACCAAGGCTGGGGAAACAAAGATACGATGTTAGAAATACTGAAACTTGAGAAGCAGAAGAGCCCCCATGAAGCTGAAACTCAGACCTCCGAGGAACGGTTGCTGTTGGCTGCAGCAGGTCCCCAGCCACTGAGGAGAGCATGCTGGCAGCTAGTGACTAAGGTCTGAGAAGAGGCTGATTCTGTGAGGGCTGCTGTATAGGAGGGACTGGGGCTGTCCCAGTGAAGAAATGTGAGGGTGACCTTCACAGGAACAGGAAGCAAGCAAGGAGTTAAGTTCCTTCCCCTGAGGTCTCCTCGTAACTCCCCCTCGTGGCAGACCGTGATAGGGAAGCCGCTGCAAACGTGGTTGGGCGAGTCCCCAGCCCCAGTGTCACCACAAAACTTAAGACGCTGAGATATGAGAGCTTAACCAACACAGGGGTACTTGCCAGATGTTTCCATTTTATTTAGAAATTTGTTTTTCAGATTTTATTTTTAAGTAATCTCTATACCCAACGTAGGGTTGGGTAGAACTTAGAACTCCAAGATCAATAGCTGTGTGCTCTACCGACTGAGCCAGCCAGGTTCCCCAGATTTCTCCATTTCAGAAGAATCTTTGGAATTAATACCTGATCAGTGGAGTAAAAGTGAGATTGTGTGAATATCCTATGCTCTAGCAGTCTTTCACCCAGTTGCCTTAGTATCCACTGGTGAATCTAGCCTGAATCAGTTATCACTAAGATGGTTATAAAATGGTGATTTTGGGGGCGCCTGGGAGCCTCGGTCAGTTAAGTGTCCAACTCTTGATCTCAGCTCAGGTCTTGATTTCAGGGTCGTGAGTTCAAGCCCCATGGGCTCCATGCTGGGCGTGGAGCTTACTTAAAAAAATAAAAAAATAAGAAAATGGTGACTTTTCTATTTTTCTCATTCCTTGTACGTTTATTAGTTGGCTTTCTTTGGTAAAGGAGAGCTTTCTCTTCTCGCTCATCCCTTGCCCTGGGGATGTGGTTTTCCCTTGCGTGGCCGCATACTCAGCTTGGAGCTGGAGTTGTAGTACTAAGAGCTGGGGTAGAACACACTGGCGTAGGCAGCTAGCGGCGCTCTGCCACAGTTCCTGGCCTCAGCAGTCTTCTTGCTGCAACTGGATCTATAATTGACTTGAATTATAAAAACATTAGAAAGAATAAGGAGGAATTAATTTGTGTTTTACATATGGAAGGATGAAGGCAAACAGCTGGAATTCACAGGTGGTGTCTGGTGTTTCAGGGTCCTCATTCTCCTGAGAGGACTACATAGGCCAGTGGTTCTCCGGCATGGCTGCATCCAGGACTCAGGAGAGATGAGGCCTGGGTTCCAGCCCGAGGCATTGGGATTTCATAGGTGTAGGTGTGACCTGGGCATCAGGATTTTTAAAAGCCCTCCCGTGGATTCCAGTGTGCTTCTGGAGTCGAGGGCTCTGAAACAGGCAGCCTAAATTGGTCACATGGGGGAAAACAGAGAACACATGGGGTGTTCTCTGTTCCATTCCACTGGATGGGAATGAAGGAACTGAACTAGGTATATTGGCATGCCTTGCTTTCAAATCCGCACTTCCAAAAATCTGCCCACTGTTAGTGTTTGACCACATGGCATGTTTGTAAATTTGACTTCTCCCCTTCAAAAAGAAAAAAAAAAAGTTGCTGGTTCTCAAAATCCAGTCTGGCCCAGCTAGTCCAGATCCAGGCAACCAGATTCAGAGTGATTCTCATGACTTTAGTCATAAATCCATTTGAGTTTCTGTAAAAATGGAAACACCTTTTTGTATCTTATGCGTGGAGTGAAGGAGAGAATCCTGAAGGTGAGTAAACCTAAGGAGTGGAATGTCTGAGTAAAAAGGACAGAAGTTGTTACTGTATGTGGACTTTGCTACATCCCCAGCATTGCGCTACGTACTTAATATAAAGTAGGTCTTTAAAACTTTTAAAATTTGATGTGAATTATTTATGACATGGAAAAGGTTATATAAAGGATAAAATAATGCACACTCTTGTACTCACAGTGCAGCTTAAGGTTCCAGGGCCTGGAGTATTTTCCCTTTGTTCCATTTAGGGCCACTAACTACTTGTGTTCATAATTCATTATGTAATAATAGATAACCAGAGCTATAGTCACGATAGAAACTGAAGGGAAGACATTTCTTATTCTTCATGGATATGGAAAAATAAGTGTATTTAATGCATGTCAAAATTTGAAATCCACCCAGTACGACTATTTGGGGTTTACTTTTCGCATGTTCTACGAATAGCACATTTATAAAATCACCTACTCATGACTCCCAACCTACTATTTCCATTTGTCCATGTTCTGTTCTAGTCTTTGCTTTAATGAAATATTTAATTTCTAATTATGCAATTATGGAATAGATGCAATTTAGATTTCCCGTGTCCTAATTCTTAGATGGATTTGGTCAAGGGGAGATCACTCAGGGTGGTACAAAATTAGTCGTAGTTCACATTAATTTAGCACTGACTTTGCTTTAACTCATTTAATACAATAAGCCAGGAAGTTACATACTACAGATGAGAAGACTAAGGCCTTCTAGGGGTTAGGAAACAATTCAAGATCACATAACCAGCACACTAGGGAATGTGACATTACAGTAATGGAGAAAATTAAAGTACAAGGGACAGTTTCTCTGGGGCCTATACAGAGAACACATTCATCATGTGAGGCAGGAGCATTTCCAGATCAGAGATAAATGGACTGCTAGAGGCCAGTTGGACTGCCCCTCCTACAGTGACTGAGTGCTAGGGAGATGAGTTAAGGAGTGTGGAAACGACGTTGGCTCTATGCTTTGGCAGTAGCTCCTTCCGTAAACTGCAGCCAGCAGAAGAGCTGATCCCATAAAGGCGACCCACGGAGACTTGTGTGTGTGCTTGGAGAAAAGTGTCTTTACGAAGAAACCATGACCTGCGCTTTTAGGGTCCTCAAAGCCCATAAAAATAATTAGGTAATTGAAAGAAGGAAACTAGGGGCACCTGGGTGGCTCCGTTAGTTAAGTGTCCGACTCTTGATTTTGGCTCAGGTCATGATCTCGGGGTTGAGCCCCAAGTTGGGCTCTGCTCAGTGGGGAGTCTGCTTGAGATTCTCTCCATCTCTCTCTGTCCCTCCCACCCCGTGTGTGTGCGTGTGCTCTCTCAAATATATAAATCTTAAAAAAGAGGGAAACTAACAGTGAGTTGGTTGGCTTAGTAGATGGTAGAGATGCCTGTATTCCTCACCTCTGGGGTTTTGGTCCTGGGATCTTGTACTCTTGGTAAGGTCTACCGTATCAGTGAACCAAGGTGGAGTGCTGGATTCAAAACAGTCTGATTTGCAGGCATAATTACAATGATACTGATAATGCTCCCATTTTCTGCATGCCTGGCATGCAGCTCTGGCATTCCCAGTGCAAACCTGTGGCCAGTAGCAGCTTGGTCTACCCTGACCACAGGAGGAAGCTTGAGGCCTGATGGTGTCCTAACGGGCTAAGCCTGGTTTGCCCCCACCTTCACCTCGTAGTACTTTCTGTCACACGGCAGAATTCATGGATAGGAGCCACTATCATCCATGATGACCCCAAACTGCTGGGTGAAGCAGATGAGAAACCTGCTTTGGAAAGAGGCTGTTCCTGGAATTGCCTTCATAAAGCTGCTGGGCTAACACCAGACTGGGGCTGGCTTCTTTGCTTGGTTCCTCCTGAGCAGCCCTCTTGGCACAGCCTAGTATCTCAGGATGGATGGTGGCAGTGGCAGGCAAGCTTGCATCCCCAGGGCCCTTTTGCTATATATAATAGTTGCAACTTGTTTCCCACACAAAACACTGACCCAGCCCCCATCACTTAGAGCTTGTGTGCGCCCTTTATTGAGGGGCTGGCTGGAATAGGCAGCAAGAACCTGGCTCTGCCTGCTATTGGGGTTCTAGTTCCTGATTTAGGTCACGTGCATTTCCTGGGCCTTTGTCTCTTTAGCCTCACAATGGGGCTGACAGGGCTTTTGAATCCTGAACTTTGGAAGAAATTAGAAGGATGTTATAAAGACAAGTGATGTTATGAGTCCATCTAAGATTTAGGAGAAAAATTTCCTCCAATGACACCAGTATTTCTCTCCAGATTTCAAGATCTAGGCTCCGGGCTGCTTTCCTTCCAGTTCCTTCAGGAAGCAGGTGCCAGGAATACTCTCGGACATCTCAGCAGCCTCTCCCTCCTCCCTTTCCCCCTTCCTAGCAGCTCCAGATTCCTGCTGGAGGATGTAAGTGGTTCCAGCTCTAAGCCAATCAAGACAAGACAATTCTGTCTTCCTGTGGGACGGACATGTGAACCAGTGTGGTCTAATCAGAGTGAGTCTCAGGATTGCTGGGAATTTCTGCTGTGTGATTATCACCAGAATCCAAAGGGAAGCATGCGGCAGCCCCAGGTATCCAAGCAAAGATGCCACTAGCAATGAGAACGTGCAGAGCCAAGGACAGAAACAGATCTTTGTAACATTACTGAACTGCTGGAGGAAGCCTCCCCGTGGACTCTTCCACTCTCCGCGTCTATACATTTCCAGTATTGTTTAAGCCAGGTTTTCTGCTTCTTGCAACTGAAACCATCCTAACTGGTACCCGCGGGATGCCAGTTACAACTTTGATCTGAGCTGTTATCTCTGGTGTAGAGAAAGGGCAACTTGGGGATCACGGCCTAGGCCCTTCTGAGAATTCTAGAACTCCAGGGCTGTAGACTCATGGGGGAAGGCAGCCCTGACTTGTTCATCCCAGTAGCCCTGTAGAGGTGGAGCCCTCCTTCCCAGAGGCGAGGAGGACCTAAGTGCCTGGTCCTGAGGGAGTTTACCATCAAGGAGTCATGCCCATGTGAATATGGTCTGCCCAGTGCGCTTAAAGGACTAATTCCCTATAGGGCTATATTCAGTTCCTCTGGAACAAGGGAAATCTAGCTACCCTGTAAATAATCACAACTGTCCCATTCTCTGTCCTTCCCCTATCCTCACTTAATAATAGCAGCAGCTTGGGACACCTGGGTGGCTCAGTTGGTTAAGCGTCTCTCTCTCTCTTTTTTTTTTTAAGATTTATTTATTTATTTATTAACTAATTTATTTTTTGAGACAGAGAGCACACATGGTAGGGAGGGGCAGAGGGACAGGGAGAGCGCGCCTCAAGCAGACTCCCCACTGAGCGCAGAGCCCAACGTGGGCCTCCATCTCCCAACCCTGAGATCATGACTTTGAGCCGAAATCGAGATTGGACACTCAACTGACTGAGCCACCCTGGCAGCCCAACTGTCTGACTCTTGATCTCAGCTCAGGTCTTGATCTCCGTGTCATGAGTTCAAGTCCTGCGTTGGGCTCCATGCTGGGCCTGGAGCCTACTTTAAAAAAAAAAAAGAAAAAAAAATACAGGCAGCTTAAAACACTGTCCCCTCTTCTGTTTTTGTTTTCTGTCACTCCTTCCCTTTGGGTCTCACCAGATGATCCTGGGGATGTGGCTTCCAGGTGCTATCAGACGCCATTTCTCCTATCAGCCTAGGCAGCCCTGTGCTTGCTGCCCCACCTAGCCTGGGACTCCTTGACAGGCAGGCAGGGCTTCCTTTGCCCCAGATGCTGCTTGGATCTCTTGTTCCTTTCCCACCTAGTTGATCAATAAGATTAAGTATCCTCTAGGAAGGATTTAAAGAGATTGGGAAAGGGAGATCATAACTGATTAAAAATTAATACACAACCACAATAACAGAAACAGTTTAGTGCTATTTTCCATATGGTCCAAGAATAGACATCAAATCATTGGAAAGTCCTGAAATAGACCCAAGTATATATGATATATAAGAATTACTGTATGATAAAAGGAATATTTCAAATCACTGGGGAAATGATAAATCAATGGTTCTTAAAGGGGGGGTGATTTTGTCTCCCAGGGGATACTTGGCAGTGTCTGGAGACATTTTTGGTTGTCATACCTGGAGAAATGATCCTGGAATTTGATAGAGGTCAGGGATGCCGTTAAATATTTTACAGTGTACAGGCAACCCCCGCATAAAAGAAGTATGTGGCCCCAAATACCAAGAGTACCGCTTTTAAGAAACCTTGGGTTTAATGAGATAACTGGAAGAATTGGCTAGCCGTTCAGGAAAAGGAAATGGAGTTAGATTCTGAATCATATCACAGTAGAAATAATTTCAATTTAGATAAATACATTTTAATAAGTAGAATCTTTAATAAGACCTTTAATAAAACTTAGAAGAAGACACAGATCAGTTTGTTCTCTATAGTGAAGAGTCTGTTTCTTGATTTGTCTCTCTTTTTTTCCCCTCTTTGCTTATTTGTTCTGTTTCTTAAATTCCACATATGAGTGAAATCATATGGTGTTTGTCTTTCTCTGACTTATTTTGCTTAGCATAATACTCTCTAGCTCCATCTGTGTTGTTACAAATGACAATATTTCATTCTTTTTATGGCTGAATAATATTCCATTACATATATTTCAATACATATATTCCATTATATGTATATATACATATCTATACATATATATGTACATATATACACATTATGTATATATTCCATTGTGTGTGTGTGTGTATCACACCTTTTTTATCCATTCATCAATTGATGGACACTTGGGCTGCTTCCATAATTTGGCTATTGTAAATAATGCTGCTATAAATATCAGGGTTCATGTATCCCTTTGAATTAGTGTTTTTGTATTCTTTGGCTAAATATCCAGTAATGCAATTGCTGGATTGTAGGTAGCTCTATTTTTTTTTTTTTTAAGATTTTATTTATTTATTTGAGAGAGAGAGAATGAGAGAGAGCACATGAGAGGGGGGAGGGCCAGAGGGAGAAGCAGACTCCCTGCCGAGCAGGGAGCCCGATGTGGGACGCGATCCCGGGACTCCAGGATCATGACCTGAGCCGAAGGCAGCGGCTTAACCAACTGAGCCACCCAGGCGCCCAGCTCTATTTTTAACTTTCTGAGGAAACTCTATGCTGTTTTCCAGAGTGGCTGCATCAGCTTGCATTCCCACCAACAGTGCACGAGTGTTCCCCTTTCTCCACATCCTCACCAAGACCTGTTGTTTCTTGTGTTGTTGATTCTAGCCATTCTGACAGGTGTGAGGTGATATCTCATTGTAGTTTTGATTTGCATTCCCGTTATAGTAAGTGATGATGAACATCTTATCATGTGTCTGTTGGCCATCTGTATATCTTCTTTGGAGAAATGTCTGTTTATGTCTTATGCCCATTTTTAAATTGGATTATTTGGAAAACACCATTTCTTAAGTGTTTGTTTCTCTAAATTTGGTTATTTTAGATTCTACATATAAGTGATGTCATGCAGTATTTGTCTTTCTGTGACTGGCTTATTTCACTTAGCACAATGTTCTCCAAGTTCATCCATGTTATTGCAAATGGCAGGATTTCCTTCCTTTCTTAAGACTAAGTAATATTCCATTATATTACATATAATTACATACAATGGAATAATATATATATATATAAAGTAAGATATATATCACAATTCTTTCTTTATTCATCCATCAACTGACACTGGTTGTTTCCATATCTTGGCTATTGTGAATAGTACTGCAATGAACTTGGCAGTGCAGATTTCTCTTCAAGATGCTGATTTCATTTCCTTTGTTTTTCTTTAAGATTTTATTTTATTTTTAAATTTTTATATATTTTTTATTTTATTTATTTATTTATTTATTTATTTTTTAAAGATTTTACTTATTTATTTGTGAGAGAGAATGAGAGACAGAGAGCACGAGAGGGAGGAGGGTCAGAGGGAGAAGCAGACTCCCCGCTGAGCAGGGAGCCCGATGCGGGACTCGATCCCAGGACTCCAGGATCATGACCTGAGCCGAAGGCTGTCGCTTAACCGACTGAGCCACCCAGGCGCCCTTTTTATATATTTTTAAAAGGATTTATTTATTTATTTTAGAGAGAGAAGGTGGGGGAGGGGCAGGAGGGAGAGAGAGAGAGAATCTCAAGCAGACTCCCTGCTGAGTGCAGATCCTATGACCCTGAGATCATGACCTGAGCAGAAATCAAGAGCCTGACATTTAACCAACTGAGCCACCCAGGCTCCCCTTTAAGATTTTATTTTGAAGTAATCTCTACACATAACATGGGGCTTGAACTCATAATCCTGAGATCAAGAGTCGCATGCTCCACAGACTGAACCAGCCAGGTGCCCCTAATTTCATTTCCTTTGGATCTATACCCAGAAGTGGGATTGCTGGATCATATGGTAGTTCTATTTTTAATTTTTTGAGGAACCCTCATCCTGTTTTTTATAATAGCTGTACCAGTTTACATTCCCACCAGCAGTGTACAAGGGTTCCTTTTTATCCATAACCTTGCCAACACTCCATATTTCTTGTCTTTTGATAATAGCCATCCTAACAGGAGTGAGGTGATATCTCATTGTAGTTTGGTTTTGATTTGCATTTCTCTAATGATTAGTAATGTTGAGTACCTTTTCATATACTTATTGGCCATTTGTATGCCTGTGACTGGCTTATTTCACTTAGCACAATGTTCTCCAAGTTCATCAAAAAATGCCTTTGGCCATTTTTAAATTGGGTTATTATTATTACTATTGAGTCATATGACTTCTTTATACATTTTGGATATTAACCCCTTATCAGAGATATGGTTTGTAAAACTTTTCTCTTGCTCTGGAGGTTGCCTTTCCACTTTGTTGGTTGTTTCTTTTGCTGAGCAGAAGTTTTTTTTAATTTGGTGTAGTCCCATTTGTTAATTTTTGCTTTTGTTGCCTGTGCTTTTTTTTTTTTTTTAAAGATTTTATTTATTTATTTGAGAGAGAGAGAATGAGAGACAGAGAGCATGAGAAGGAGGAAGGTCAGAGGGAGAAGCAGACTCCCTGCTGAGCAGGGAGCCCGATGCGGGACTCGATCCCGGGACTCGATCCCGGGACTCCAGGATCATGACCTGAGCCGAAGGCAGTCGCTTAACCGACTGAGCCACCCAGGCGCCCTGGGCTTTGTGTTCTGTTCCTTTGGCCTATGAGTTTATTTTTATGTCAATACCATACTGTTTTGATTACTTTAGCTTTGTAATATAGCGTGAAATCAGGAAGTGTGATGCCTCTAGCTTTGTTCTTCTTTCTCAGGATTGCTTTGGCTATTTGGGGTCTTTTCTGGTTCCATACAAATTTTAGGATTGGTTTTTATTTATTTTTTTTTTTTGTAAAAAATGCTTTTGGAATTTTGATAGGGATTGCATTGAATCTGTAGATCATTTTGGGTAGTATTGACATTTCAACAATATTAATTCTTCCAATCTATGAACACAGGATATCTTTCCATTTATTTGTGTCTCTTCGATTTCTTTCATCAGTGTGTTTTAGTTTTCAGTGTATGGATCTTTCATCTTCTTGGTGAAATTTATTACTAAGTATTTTATTCTTTTTGCTGCTATTGTAAATGGGATTGTTTTCTTAATTTCTCTTTCAGAGAGTTCATTGTTAGCGTATAGAAACACAACTGAATTTTGTATACTGATTTTATATCCCGCAACTTTATTGAATTCATTTATTTGTTCTAAATATTTTGGTGGAATCATTAGGTTTTTTTAAAATATATAATATCACGTCATCTACAAACAGACAATTTTACTTCTTTTCTGGTTTGGATGCTTTTGTTTCCTTTCCTTGTCTAATTGCTGGCTAGGATTTTTAGTACTATGTTGAATACAAGTGAGCATCCTTGTCTTGTTCCTGATCTGAAGGAAAACTTTTCAGCTTTTTACCATTGAGTATGATCTTAGCTATTGCTTATCATATAGGGCCTTTACTATGTTGGGGTACATTCCTTCTATACCCAATTTGAGAGCTTTTATCATGATAATGTATTCAGTTTTGCCCAAGTGCTTTTTCTGTATCTACTGAGATGATTGTATGTTTTTTCTTCCTTTATTCTGTTAATGTGGTGTAGCATGTTTATTGGTTTATATATGTTGAACCATTTTTGCATCCCAGGGATAAATCCCACTTGATCATGGTGTACAATCTCCCCCTCCCAGCTTTATTGAGATATAATTGACATATATGTATGATCTTTTTAATATGCTCTGTGGAATTTGGTTTGCTAGTATTTTTTTTCTTGTGTTAAGAACTTTTAAGATTTACTCTCTTAGCAACTTTCAAATATGCAATACAGTATTATTAACTAGAGGTGCCATGTTGTACATTACATCCCCATGATTTATTTATTTTATAACTGGAGGTCTGTACTTTTTGACTCCCTTTACCCACTCTCTAATTTGTTCTCTGTATCTATGAGCTTGGCTTTTTTTTTTTTTTAGACTCAACATATAAGTGAGATCATACATTATTTGTCTTTCTCTGTCTGACTTATTTCACTTAGCATAATACCCTCAAGGTCCTTCCATGTTGTTGCAAATGGTAACATTTCACTCTTTTTCTTGGCTAATACTGGATATTGGTCTATAATTTTCTTTTCTGGCGTCCTTGTCTGGTTTTGGTATTAGTCTTAACATATAAGGAGCTACTAGAAATAATGAAGAAAGGGGAGCCTGGGTGGCTCAGTTGGTAGGGTGTCTGACTCCTGATCTCAGGGTTGTTGAGTTCAAGCCCCACATTGGGCATGGAGCCTACTTTAAAAAAAAAATTAATGAAGAAAATGGTAACAGACTACAATAAAAAAGTGAGCAATAGAAATGGATGACTAGGACAGTTATTAAGAAAAGAAATCCATGTGGTCAATAAGCCCCTGGACAATGTTTAATTTTAGCAATAAGTGGAGAAATACAAATTTAAGGGTAGGTACTTAGTTTACCTAGGAAACTGGAAAAGAGGAAAAACTGATAACCTCCCATTATCCCATAGATAAGGGTTGAAAAAATTTAAAGTTACATCCTTTCGGGGGGCAGTTGTCAATATTATAAAAACCTTAAAAAGAGAATGATCATGAAAGTATGCAAAAAAAGAGAAAAAAAGAAAAAACCCTGCAAGACTTCTCATTGTAGCACTATTATAATACATAAACACTGGAGGAAAAGTCAATGCCCAATAATCAAGAGGCAGTTAAGCTTCTGTTAGAGAGAATACCATGGCATCATGAATGATAATGTAAAAATTGTGTAAAGGATATTTCACTTGGAAGAATTTTGGAATTTAGAAGAATTTACTATGTATTCAGAGGGAGAAAAAAATCACAAAGTTTGTAGTAGTGCCACATTTTTGTAAAAGAAAGAAAATAAACATATTTTCGTGTGAGTAGAAAAAAGACCATGTAAAGACAGCAAGCAGTTGATGGGATTATCTCTGGTCGAGGGGACTGGATTATGGATTATTTTTTTCTGTGTATTTTCAGAAATTTCTAAAAGGTGCTACTCTGGGATAAGAAAAGAATGCTATTTGAAAATTTTAAGCAAAGTGGTCTTAACCAGGTGCTCCGCCAGGGGTTTGCAGACTTGGCTTCTGGTCTTTGGGCCAGACCCCTTCCCTCCTCCTCTGGGGCCTTGGTATTCTCATCTGTAAAATGTGGGCTGGATGATGTAGACTCTCAGATGCCTATAGTGCCCAGCTGCTGCTGTCAAAGGCTGATGAATCCTTGAGGATTTTGTGCCCGAACATTGCCTCATTCTTCTTCTTCATTAAGAGTTTGGCGTGTGCCTTCAGCTCGGGTTGCGAGCCCCTGATCTTGGGATCGAGCCCCATATCCAGCTCCTTGCTCGGTGGGGAGCCTGCTTCTTCCTCTCCCTCTGCCTGCCGCTCCCCCTGCTCCAGCTCTCTCTCTGTGTCAAATACATAAATAAAATCTTAAAAAAAAAAAAAAAGTTAGCAGTGTTGGGGGGGCACCTGGCCGGCTCAATCAGAGGAGCATGTGACTCTTGATCTTGGGGTTGTGAGTTCCAGCCCCAGGTTGGTGTAGAGATTACTTAAAAAATAATAAAAATCTTATAAAAAACAACAACAACAAAAAGAGTTAGCAGTGTGGGCCTTGCAAGTTTATGACAGATAATTTATCTACAAAAGACTTACAAATATGTTTCTTCCATCACTGGGATTTTGGCCAGATACAAGGTAGAGAGGTGACAGGGCCCATTTAGAGCTTAGCAAGCTGAAATGCAGAGAGAGGGACATCACTTAGGTTTGATGCTTTCCTGTCCAGGAGCGTTTCCTGGACTCTGCTAACCTCAGGGCCTTTGTATGTCCAGGGAGCACAGAGCTCCTTTACTATTAAGTCACTAAGGAAAGCTGGGGAGAAGGAATCTGTGAGCTGGCGGAACAAAAGCAGTGTTATCAATGTAAAAGCTAATGGAGAAAAGACGTTCAGGAGAGGCCACTGGAACAGAAAAGTCCGGAAAATTCCTGGGGAGAGGATTATCTGTTCTTGCTGCTGGATCATCAGGGGATATTGCTTAATTTGCTTCGGGTTTCAGTGTCTTCATCCTCCTTGCTGGGGGAGGGAAGGTGGATTTGGATGACCTGACACTTTTAGCTGAAAAATTCCAACATTTTTATGTCGGTGCAGGACTTTCCTAGCCTTCCTGGGTGTGCCATGTTCTACGAGGAGCAGAAGAAGGAAACAGAAGAAATCCCATTGTAATAACTGTCTGTCTGAATAGCTCTTTATGGCGCCTTCTTGGTATTCTAAACCAGCCCTGCCCCATAGAAGTATAATGCGGGCCTGGGTGTCATCGTAGCATTTCTAGTAACCAATTTGGAAAAGTAGAAAGGGGCTCCTGGGTGGCTCTGTCGGTTAAACATCTGACTCTCGTTAAAAAAACAAAACAACAAAACATCTGACTCTCGGTCTCAGGGTCATGAGTTCAAGCCCCATGTTGGGCTCCTTGCTGAGTGTGGAGCCTACCTAAAAAAAAAAAAAGTAAAAAGAAAGAGGTGAAATTAATTTTAATAATTATTATATTGGATTTAGGCCAATATCAAAAATATTATTTTAACATATAACCAATAGAAAATTATTGAGATTTATATTTATTTTTTGGTACTAAGTCTTTACTATCTGGTGTGTATTTTATACTTAGAACACTGCTCAAATCAAACCAGCCACCCCTCAAGTTCTCAGTAGCCCCACATGGCTAGTGGCTACCATACTGGATAGTGCAGCTCTTAGCTCTAAGCTCTACCTATGAGGTAGGCATATTTCCCCTCTTTTACAGCTGGGAAAAGAGAGGTGCAGAGGGCCCACAGGTGTGCCCAGCAGAGCAGGGACAGACCCAGCCTTCCGTCTCCTCCTTAGCTGTTCCTCCCATGATGCCCACTCTCCTCCACAGCCCGTGGCGCAGTCCTGGCCTCTTGGGAGCTCACAGGCAGGCTGAGGGGACAAAACCAACTTAGTTCTAGTGCGATGACAAGCCGGAGAGTGCAGCGGGGTTCTGAAGGAGAAGGGGCCCCTGGAGGCTGGAGGAGACAGGTCAAGTTATTTCCCAGCAGCAGCATGGCCTGGGCTGTTGGTCTCTGGTGAGTAGGTCCCCCAGATGACAGATTCCCAGAGGCCTTCTAGAGGACCCAGCTGCCAGGCTTCTGTGACCCTTGATGTTTATCTGTGCACAGCATTTTGCGTTTCTGTGAGGCTTGGCCCCTCCACAAAGACCCACAATGCCCAGTAGAAAGAAGAGAAGACATCCATAAAAATAATGATAATATTAATATTTTACGATGATAATATGTGCACATTTATGATGTGATGATATGTTTATGTTATCATACAAGGGTAGCCACCTGGGTACTCTGTCCCCAGCATTCCTGGGAGGCAGGTTGAATACACATTATTCCCTGTATCAGAGGACTTCTACTGTTCCCAGACCCTGTGCTGACCTTCAGGGGGACCGTCCCCATGGCAGGGTCCTGCTGTCCAGCCGGGGTCTACAGGCTGGTTTTCCCTCGGTGTGGCCAACCAAGAGATTATTTGATGTGATCTATGAATTTTGGTGATTTTTCTAATGAATACTTTATTACAACAAAAGCAACTACCTACCAAACATGAACTCTTAGCTCCAAAATGTAAGCCAGGAGACAGAGCAGGGTGTGGGTTAGCCAGGCAGAAAGAGTGCTGGTGAGCAGAGGAGGGGGCCTGGAATGGAAATACCGTGTGGGACCAGCCCTGCCGCGCTCACCACAGAGACCTTCCACGATGTCTCCATGAACGTGACAAAGATCCAGATAATCTAGCCAAACAGCATCTGTCAGTGAATTAGATCCTCAAAGTGCTTTTCTGGATTGATATAAAATTTTACAGCATGATCTTGAGCCTGGATAATAATATGTTTTCTGTCTTTAAAGTTGCTGTGAAGATCAAGTGTAATAATTTAAGTGAAAGCCTGTAAATCCTAAGGCTGTAAGTACATGTAGGTTGCTATTGTGCTTAATCAGCATTATTAATTTTCTTTTAACCCAGCTGCAGCTGATGTTAATCTTTGGAGCTTCTGAGAATATTCCCATCCAAAAGCCCTTGCAATCTTAAATTCTCTGGATAAAAATATGAATCTGCCCTTGGCCTAGAGCCCATCTTCTTGTTCTAAGATATATATATAGCATAGATATGTATCATATATATATCTATATCTCCATGTGACGCTGACAGGAGCTGGCTGGAGTTGGAACTCGGTGTAACCTCTCCCTCTTGGCTGCTCCTCTTTTTACAGTCAGGTGAGAAAGGTGTTCCTCACATTCTTTTAAAAACTTTATTTAAATTGAAGTATAGTTGACATATTAGTTTTAGGTGTATAACAGGGTGATTTGACAATTGCACACATTCTGCTCTGCTCACCATGGTTGGTGTAGTCACCATCTGTCACCATATGAAGTTGTTACAATCTTGTCAACTATGTTCCCTATGTAGTACTTTTCATCCCCATGATTGATTTCTTCTATAACCGGAAGTTTGTACCTATTTTTCTGTATTGCTCCACATTTCCAGATGTGCTGCCTGAGCGAGCAACCCCACCCCTTTTGAAGTCAGGTGTTGAAGACAGTTCCTGCGGGGCTGCCCTGCTTCTCGCCCCAGGACCTGGAGATCGAGGATAGGTAGGGCCTGGTGCAGGGCTCTGGCCCTTGAGTGAAGAGGGATCGAGTGAGTGAGTTGAGGGCAAGTGCCTGGGGCCTCCTTGGCTTTTCTCCCTGCCCCCCCCCGCCCCCCCGCAGGGGTGTCAGGCCGCTAACTGTAGTGGGCAGAGGTGTTCACTAGGTGGGTTGCCCAGGGAGATGGAACGTGGAGCTGACAGTGGCTGTCATTATTATTACTTTCTTGGGACCTGCTTGTCATGATGTTGCTCGCCTATTTCCCAGTAGGGATGAACACCAAATCTTGAAAATAAAATGGAAGCTCTGGCCAGCCCACACACCTGATGAACACGTCCTGAGCTCAGGGCCAGGCAGTTGGCCCTGTTAAGAGCAGTAATCAAGAGGGAGTCTCCCCTCTTTTCTTGAGAGGGTAAGGAGAGCCCGGTGTCCCTTGGTACATGGGCTGAGGATGTGGAGAGATGGATAAAGGCTCTCTTTGCTCTTCTTTCTGATGCTTGGAAGCTTTGCCTCCTCTGGTCCTGCCCTGAATCCAAATGGGCAACCATGGGAGTCATACCTTCCATCATTCATTCATAAATACCACCAAGCATGTACATTGGTGGAAAGGTACCCTGGCATATCAGGTTCTCACTCAAAACCCCCTCCTCTATTTTTAAAAATCAAGTTTATTGGGGCGCCTGGGTGGGCTCAGTTGGTAAGTGTCTGCCTTCCGTTCAAGTCATGATCCAGATTATGAAAACCTGGACACAACAAAGGAATAGCTCAGTAGAATGTCGAATAGCTCTGGGGACACCTGGATGGCTCAGTCAGTTGAGCGTCTGCCTTCGGCTCAGGTCATGATCACAGGGTCTTGGGATCGAGCCCCGCTTCGGGTTCCCTGCTCGGCGGGAAGGCTGCTTCTCCCTCTCCCACTCTCCCTGCTTGTGTTCCCTCTCTCACTGTGTCTCTCTCGGTCAGATAAATAAATAAAATCTTAAAAAAAAAAATCAAGTTTGTTGAGGTATACTTTGCATACAATAACATGCACCCATTTTTTTTTTTTTTTTAAGTAGTCTCCACTCTGGGTGTGGAGCCCAGTGCGAGGCTCAAACTCATGACCCTGAGATCAAGACCTGAGCTGAGATCAAGAGTCAGATGCTTAACCGACTGAGCCACCCAGGTGCCCCTGAAATGCACCCATTTTAAGTAGTATGATAAATTTTGACAAATGTAAATGCCAGTGTAAACATCAGAGCAAATTCCCATCACACCAAATAATTCTGTCTTCCGCCTTTGTGGTCAGTCTCTCTCAGTCCTGCTTTCTGTCACCACCGTTTTGCCTTTTCTAGGATTTCACATAAATTGCACCGAGCGGCTCTTTGTGCGCCCGAGCTGGTTGCTGGCAGAGGTGGGAGTGCTGCCATGCACCCCTGCAGCAGGGGGGAGGCTGGCTGGCGCTGTCTGCTCAGCTTCCTGCCGGAGGCCCCTGGTCCTCGCAGGCTGGCCCGCAGCGCCATGACGGTGTTTTAACACGTGCGCCGGTGTGTTACCCTTGACTGAAGCATGATTGTTCTCGAAGCCTAGCTGGGCAGCGCCCTTCCACAGATGAGGCAGGAATCTGGTGGCTGAAGGGCTGACGTTTGGCATTTACCCTCTCGGAGAAGTGCTGGAGGGATGTCTGGCACGTCTGAACGGCTCCCACCACTTGCATGGACAGAGCGCCAGGAGAACTGAAGGGCAGCGTCCCTCCTCCCCGGCTACCACGGGTGTGCGAACACAGAGGATGTCTCCTACCTGGTGTTGGGCAGATCCTAGGAACTCTCCATCCATCTTCCCTGCATTAACCTGTGCGGGCCTCTGTCAGCTTCCTGGAGGAAAAAAAACTGCTTAGAAATGTTGAGATACTTAAATATCATTTAGACTACTTTGACTTCTTTATCATAAACATGTACTTGGTTTATCAAAAGGATTCCAATAAAATATTTTAAAGCAAAAAAAAATTACATCAAGCAGTGTACATGCTTTTGTGTCTGTCACTCAATCTGTTTGTGAGATTCTTCCGTGTTGCTGGATCAGTACTATTTTTTTTGTTGCTGAATAATATTCCACGGTATGGGTATGCCATAGGTTTTAGAATTGCTCTCTTATTTTTGACTTTGCAAGAGATGGCCTTTGTAGTTGCCCCCTCGGGGCCACTGGAGGCCTGTGTATGTACTGGATCTTTCTCTCCCACCTCTTCCTGCTAACCTGAGCCCTTTCTCCCTCTACTTGCCCCTCCTTTGCCTCATGTCTGCTGCAGGGCAAGCCATTCTTCTGGTTGTTTCAGGTTATGTTAAAAATAATCATTTATTGCACAAGTAATATAAAGTAACAGCAAGAGATGCCAAATAAAAAACTAAAAAAAAAAAAAATGTGTGCACTCCTGACAGCCCACCAAATTAAGATTTTCACCTGATTTTAGCAGACTACCAACTCCTCACCACATGCTTCTTCAAAAGGCTACCCTTTTTGCCAGAATGCATATTTTACTTTATTTCTTTTCTTATGTAGACACTCTGACATATTTGTGGATGTATCACATTTCTTTTTTAGGTACTTATTTTAAACTGTAAAAACATTTAAAAATAATATATGAATATGGCAAAACCAGATTCAAAAGTACAGAAGAAATGTCGGATGAGAAGAAGTCCTTCTCCCCAGGTTGTCCTCTCTTCCCAGGGCAGCCACTGGGAAGGCTGGAGCGAATCTCCCCCCACACTGACAATGTCCGAAATGCACCCAAATAAAACCAGGCCTCCACGTTCTTGCCTTACCACAGTGATCTGTCTGTGAGAAACACAAACGTGGCCTTGCATCTGAAAACTGCGTAGGCCTTTACTGAAGGTCTCTTGAGAGCAGTGGGGAGAGAGGTACATGGCACACACACGTGTCAGGCAGGATTCTTGGTTGTGAGCAAGAGAAACAAACCACTGTGTTCTGTGGGACAACAGTAGGCGCTCACGTAATCTCTGCCTGGCTCATGGCGAGGCCAATGCCCAGAAGCATGTCAGGGAGCTGGTCTGGTTAAAACAGCCTGACCACCACCTCGGGCGCGGGTGGCCACAGTTCGTGACACCACAGCGCCCCCTCTGGCCGCAGCTTGCCAGCCGCCTGGGCCAAGGCTACCGCCGCCCCGGGGAGGGAATGCGCTGCCCCGGAGGCCGCCTGGCTTCTGAGCGGGGTTTCCAGAGTGCATCGTGTCACTGCTTTGGGATTCGAACCCTGGGTGAGCGCATCTGATCGGCGGAGCCGTGTGCCCATGCTCCGTCTGCAAAATGAACTGGGAAAGAGAGCCCCTGGCATCGGCAGCTTCCGTTGGGAGGCGGATTCTACCTTCCAAAGAGGGGGTTCCCTTAACATAGAGGTTCAGATCCTGGATGGCCCAAAGGAAGGAGAACTGCTTCTACAATACTACCCTGCACAACTCCCTAAAAATGTCTTTTTTTTTTTAAAAAAGATTTTATTTATTTATTTGACAGAGAGAGACACAGCGAGAGAGGGAACACAAGCAGGGGGAGTGGGAGAGGGAGAAGCAGGCCTCCCCCCGAGCAGGGAGCCTGGTGCAGGGCTTGATTCCAGGACCCTGGGATCATGACCTGAGCGGAAGGCAGGCGCCCAACGACTGAGCCACCCAGGCGCCCCTCTAAAAATGTCTTCTTTCATCTGTGCCCCAAAGTCTCTCTCTCTCTTTCTTCCGGATTCTATCTCCTTAACTCCATCCTGCTCATCCTTCTCCTACAGCCTGAGGAGCTCCCTTCTTCCGCCTTAGGGGGTGATGGGAAACTCTGAACGCTTATACTTCAATAATTTTATCCCGGCCACATATTCATGTGAGAGGGACCAAAATATGTGTGCATTTTTTTTTAAAGATTTTATTTATTTATTTGAGAGAGAGAATGAGATAGAGAGAGAGAGCATGAGAGGGGGGAGGGCCAGAGGGAGAAGCAGACTCCCCGCTGAGCAGGGAGCCAGATGTGGGACTCGATCCCGGGACTCCAGGATCATGACCTGAGCCGAAGGCAGTCGCTTAACCAACTGAGCCACCCAGGCGCCCCATGTGTGCATTTTTTATACAAGTGATGTCATTCTCTGCACAATGTTTGGCACCTGCCTTTCTAAAGCATAGCTCAGAGATTATTTCGTTGTAATACAACTAGAGAGCTGCCGTATGCGTTTTGTTGGGTGACGAGTGAACGAACTATGATTTACTTAATATATCGCTCTTTTTTAAAAGATTTTATTTATTTATTTATTTGTCAGAGAGAGAGAGCACAAGCAGGGGGAGGGGCAGAGGGAGAAGCAGACACCCCGCTGAGCAGGGAGCCCGATGTGGGGCTCTATCCCAGGACCCTGGGATAATGACCTGAGCTGAAGACAGACGCTTAACTGACTGAGCCACCCAGGTGTCCCTTAATATGTCAATCTTGATGAACATTAAGTCATCTGTCCTTAGGAATTCAAGCAGTGTTGCATCCTTGTGCTTGCATATTACCCCACTGTGTAAGCAGGGACGTGGCTGGGTCCAGCTGGGAAGGAATGCTAGCCCTTCATACTCCTGGGGCATGAAGTTACGGGGGGCTGGGTTGGGGCATGAAGTTACGGG